>NW_018020644.1:0-2023 GCF_002006095.1 Pseudomyrmex gracilis
TAAACTAGTTGAGATAGCAAGAATCTGTAGCAAATTTCCACATTTTGTTAAATCCTAGGGATTTATCCAAAAAACCCTAGATGGGATCTGTAGCGAATTTTGACAATTCCATAAATCCTACAGACTTATTTTAAAAAAAACTTTAGATAGGATCTGACCTAAATCTTCACAATTATTTACATCCTAGAGACTTATCCAGAAAACCCTAGAAGAGATCTGCAGCAAATTTTTACATTTCCTTAGATCCTAGGGACTTATCCAGAAAACCCTACAAGAGATCTGCAGCAAATCTCCACAGTTTCTTTGATCCTAGGAACTTATCCAGAAAACCCTAGATGAGATCTATTGCACATTTGACATTTTAAGCAATTCCAAGATTTTTTCTAGATCCCTAGATCCTAGGCGTTTTTCCAGAAAACCCTAGATTTAAAATTTTATCTTGTCGATATCTCCAACTTTTGTCTTAATCATTTCTCAAAATTCTCACCTTTAATCTTAACTTCTAAATTAATCGAAATAGAGGGTCCGGCTATAGGACCTTTTCGTCTTGTCTTGTCAAGATGTACAACTTTTGTCTAAAGCTTTTTCCAATATTATCATCTTTAATTCTAACTTTTAAACTACTTGAGATAGAGGGTCCAACCATAGGACCTTTTTGTCTCGTCTTGTTAAGATGTACAACTTTTGTCTGAAGCTTTTTTCAATATTTTTATCTTTAATTATAACTTTTAAACTAGTAGAGATAGAGAGTCCGACCATAGAACCTTTTCGTCTCGTCTCGTTTCGTCCAGATGTACATTTTCTGTCTGAAGCTTTTTTCTATATTCTCATTTTTAATTCTAACTTCTAAACTAGTTGAGATAGCAAGGATCTGTAGCAAATTTCTACATTTCTTTAAATCCTAAGGACTTATCCAAAAAACCCTAGATGGGATCCGTAGCGAATCTCGGCAATTCCATAAATCCTAAAAACTTATTCAAAAAACTTTAGATGGGATCTGACCTAAATCTTCACAATTACCTACATCCTAGGGACTTATCCAAAAAACCCTAGAAAAGATCTGCAGCAAATCTCCACATTTCCTTAAATCCTAGGGACTTATCCAGTAAACCCTAGATGGTATCTGTAGCGAATCTCGAGAATTCCAAAAATTTTAAAGACTTTTATTTAAAAAACCCTTGATGCAATCTGATCTAATTCTTCACAATTACCTACATCCTAGGGACTTATCCAGAAAACCCTAGAAGAGGTCTGCAGCAAATCTCCACATTTCTTTGAATCCTAGGGACTTATCCAGAAAACCCTAGATGAGATTTATTGCATATTTGACATTTTAAGCAATTCCAAGATTTTTTCTACATCCCTAGATCCTAAGCGTTTTTCCAGAAAACCCTAGATTACAAATCTTATTTTGTCGATATCTGCAACTTTTGTCTTAACCATTTCTCAAAATTCTCACCTTTAATCCTAACCTATAAATTAATCGAGATAGAGGGTCTGGCTATAGGACCTTTTCGTCTCGTCTTGTCAAGATGTACAACTTTTGTCTAAAGCTTTTTTCAATATCTTCATCTTTAATTATAACTTCTAAACTACTTGAAATATAGGGTCCCACCATAGGATCTTTTTCTTTTCTTTCGTCGAACTCTACAACTTTTGTCTGAAGCTTTTTTCAATATTTTCAACTTTAAATCTAACTTGTAAACTAGTTGAGATAGCAAGGATCTGTAGCAAATTTTTACATTTCTTTAAATCCTAGGGACTTATTCTGAAAACCCTAGATGGCATTTGTAGCGAATCTCGACAATTCGATAAATCCTAAAGACTTATTTAAAAAACCCTAGATGGGATCTGGACCTAAATCTTCACAATTACCTACATCCTAAGAACTTATTCAAAAAACCCTAGAAAAGATCTGCAGCAAATCTCCACATTTTTTTAGATCCTAGGGACTTATCCAGAAAACCCTAGATGAAATCTGTAGCGAATCTCGAGATTTCCATAAATCCTAAAGACTTATTTT
>NW_018020644.1:3490-24665 GCF_002006095.1 Pseudomyrmex gracilis
TTCTATTGGTAATAGTTTTCAAGATAAGAAACGTAACTTTTTTTTGTTGTGTTTGCGCGAATCGGAAGTAAAGATGTAATATCATCGTGCCCCACTGTATCCGAATCTGAAATTACTTTAATATTATTTTCTGTAGAAAACATACTGACCTATCTAGTATTTGGCTAGCCGTCCTGACTTAGTAGATACTATATACCATATAATACTAGATACTAGATAATTTTCTTACTTAATACTAGATGTTACTATTGCTATACTTGGTATAGTACAAAAAAATTTAATTTTGACCAACTTTGACTAGCTCTACCTAATCGGTTAGTTACTAACTCTTTGTTAGTACCTAACCTAACCCGGTTAGGGTCTATTTTACTTGAAATTTTTTAAATGATTTTTTTTGGTTGCTTTGTGTAGTGTGTGTTGGCAGGGGGGGCTTTGCTCTTTTTGCACCCTTTAATCAGGGGGGCTTCGTTTCTTTAAATCCCCCCCTTCCTCCTCCGCCGTTTTATGTTTTGCCTCCCACCACTTTGACTTTCAGATCCGGAATCAGTCGAGAGCCGCTACTCTTACTGGTCGAAAGTGTCGTGGTACAAAGAGTTTTAAACGTTCGGTGCCGTGAGTGCCAAAGCCGGGACACCAGAGCTGCACTGATATTGAACGCTCCACTCCCGAATGCCTGCAACCAACTCCTCACCGCCGCCACTCAACTATGTAGTAAGTGTTTTTAATAGCGTATGTTGGCGGGGGGACTTAGCTCTTTTTTATCTTTTAGCAGGGTGCTGCGCCCCCTGGAACCCTCTCCTTTCCCCCTCCCCGCTGGCGACGCGCCCACGCCAACCTTTTCAATCAATTCCTACATACCGGGTTTAAAAAAAAAAAAAAAAAAAAAAACTTTTGTAGTGGCTCCTTTGATGTAAGAATTTGCAAATGATTTGATAGTCAAAAACCGCAATTTTTTTTAGAATTTTTAAAGAACTTTCTAAAATCTGAAAATTTTTTAGTGATTTTTACGTTGAACACTGCAATTTATTGTTTTTGTTTTTTGGTGGAGCTTCGGAAAGGTTTTTAGAATCTGGGGAAAAACCGTACATAAAATTTGCTAGGTCGAAAGTCGCCATGTATGTTGTTTGGGAATTTGGAAGACGTCCCTTGGAACTGATGGAAACTGCAAATGATTTGATACGTTCAAAGTTACTTTATATTGTGTGTAGGGATTTTTAGAAAAGTCCCTAAGGTTTAGTGGAAACTGCAAATGATCGTTCATAGACTTATATAGGCTGCTTTCCTTTTAGGAGACACAAATCGACACAGATTAACACACTCGAGCACAGTTTGCCACAGTAAATGGAACGCGATATATACAGTGTGTGTACGAACAGTACAAACTTGTAATATACATAACTTAACCTTACAAAACTTTTCAAAATTTTCAAACGGTGTGGTCTTAACTTTTACATATGTACATATCTATATATTATATTAAATATTTATATATATATTTGTGTATATAAATATGTTTCTTAGTGTAAATATATTTTAAGATAAGAGTTTTACTTTAAAGATAAGATTTTATTATTATTTTTTGCCACTGATCCAACAGTGGCAAAAGTAGTAACGTGATATATTAAGGAAAATTAACAACAATGTTTAATATATGCAATGTTTACAATTCTGCTCGTATATAAATATATGATCATATATGTAGAAATGCTTGAAGCTGCAATGGTGCAGATATATGCGTCAAAAGTACACTTGAACACACTCTGACTCTCCTCCCGAGAAGAGTCGAAGTGTGTCGATTGAGGTCGATCACAATTACAAATGGAAAGCGATGTGTGACGCTTTGTGTCGAATGTGTCGACTGTGTCTCCTAAAAGGAAAGCAGCCATAATAGACGGAACACTCGTGTAAGAGGAGCTGAAGCTTCGTTAAAAGAGACAGAAATAGTCGTGGAGTAGTTCTCTTCTTTTCTAGCAGTTAGTTGATTGGTGGCCGTGGCTGGCCGAAAGCAACAAAGATAGAGTTCGAGAGTCCGTTGAGAGAAAGTGATAGTGAAAGGTGATAGAGCATAGACTTGTGAGATGATTGGTCCCCCACCATCTTATTGTAAGAGAGAGAGACGACTACTCCAGCACTATCTCTGTCCTTTAATGTTGTTCTCACCTTTGTCATATAAATGTTCCGTCTATTATATAAGTCTATGTGATCGTTACGGTGAAATTTGCTATATACTGTGTCCACCTTAGACCATATATACTTATAGACGCCGCTTCGGACAACTATCTTGAAGCAAAGATAATATCATCTACATGACGTCACATGTGTGCGAAGCAAAGGCGCGTTTATAGACGGCTTCGGATAACTGCCTTGAAGATAAGATAATATCATCTACGAGATGCCACGTTTAGCCGAACAATTGCTGAAATGCCCACATGTGACGTCACGTAGATAATATTATCTTTGCTTCACCTCGACTCGTGGATTTCTATCTACAGGCTGTGTCCATAAGTATATATGGTCTAAGGTCCAGACTACGGGTGCTTTCCAAACAAACATACATCTAAACTCCAATCACAAATCTTTCCAATTACGGAGCAATTTAGCCAGCGAGTGGCGTATGGACTAACCCGCAGGGTCCAAGAGCCATAAGTGCACCAAGACCAAGGGTGCTTTCCAACTACGTACACACAGGCGACACTGTGCGACACAGTGTCCACTAGTGTGAGTGAGACACACTGATATGCTCTTTCTCGCACTAATAGACATAGTGTCGCCTGTGTACGTAGCTGGAAAGCTCCTGTAGTAGCTTCTCTTTCGCGCAAGGTCCAGCTGCTTTGTGCGCATGCGGTGAACATTCGAGTATGCTTGGGCATTTCATAGACGTATAATGTATAGACTGCGCGTTCCCTACCTTTGCCGTGTTAAGAAGATGTCTTCAACGTTGTGAGAGAGACAGCTGGTGTTGAACAGTAGTCTCATCTTTGTCTAGCAAAGTAGTGAAGGAAAAAAAAAAGTCTTCGCTGATTGATAGAGAATAGTGGAAAATGGGGATAGAAAAATAGTGGGGGTGAAGAAGAGTGAAAGAGATTAAGGGGTGATGGTAGGTTAGGTGGTGTGAAACAGTAGGCTCTGATCCCACCGGAGACATTGATAGACGGTGAAAGATTTACTGTTCAAAGTATGTTGTCTCTCTCAACGTTCGAGACATCTTTTCAGCCAAACGCGCAGTCTATATATTGTACGTTTATGAGGCATTTCTCTTTCTCGCGTTCTCTCACTTTCCAATGCTTTGTCTCGCTCGCACTCGCTTAGTAAACGCGTCTGCGCATAATGACGCTCGACTATCTGTACCTATATTTGGACTTCGTGCGTCTCTCTTTCTCGGGTCTCGTGCCTCTCGTTGCGAAGATACGCGCGACTAGCGATATAAAAGTATTACATATATGGTGTATGTAGTTGGAAAGCACTCGGTGTTTTTCTAGAGTATTTTCAAATTGTGCCTAGTCTAAAGTAGTGACCCTGTCTAGACTTGTGAAATGTTTCATCTTATAAATTTTTAACTAGTTCTTAGACACTTTTTGACAATTTTCCATGAAAAAAAAAAAAAAAATCCGGAAATTTAACTGCTTTAGGGAATAAACACTTTTTGTTTGTTTCTTTAAACATTTATTAGTCACATCACATTTTATCTATTTTTTAATATATTATAGACAATTAAATCACAGCTTAACTGTTGAAACTTTATAATACTGAAGAAATAAAACTGAAACTACAGCAAGCGCATGATTTGAGAACAAATAGTACGGAAGAAAAAAGCTTTTAATTTTTCAGAGATGAAACAAAGATTGAACAAACTTGTTATCTAGTTAGTTTTGTTTGTAGTTTTCGCACGTAATCTTTCGCGTATTCGTTCGTAATCTTCATTCGTCGACACTAAAGTTATGCGCGCACGTAACGGTAATTTTCTCAACATCTTTGTTTTCTTTCTTATCTTCGTGTTGTCTTTCGATTACTTTCGTGTTTTTAAATATCTTAAGATGTATCCGTTTTGTCCTTTTTTCTTCTTTCCGCATCTTTTTCGTCTTCTTTCGTTTCTTTTTTCTCATTCGCATCTAGCTCGTTTTCATTATTAGTCTCTGACTTGTAAGAAATTTCTTTCGTTTCTTTCTTTATTCTAGCTGCGGGATCCTCTGAAGGTTGATCGTCCAAAGGTTGACTGTCGCTGCTGCGACTTGGAGTATCGTAACATGGCGTCGAACTAGGCGCGTAAACGTTTGCGAGCTGTTCGTATTGATCTCCACTGTGCTGACTAATTTCTGACATATTGCCTCTATTGACATTTTCTTTTGGAAATAGTTCCTCCTCGTACTTGATTCTCTCCATGTCGCGAATCTCTTCTTGGTCTCTTCTTGTCATTCTTTCGCTGCGATTCGGCAACGTATGTTCGTCGTTTGTGCTTGTCGCGTCGGTGGTTTGTTCGCTAGCGGTAAATGAGGGATTTTCAGCTTTGGTAAAGAGATGTATAGGTCGTTGAAATCCTTTTGAAGGATGAGGCGGGATAGAAATTACCTCGCACTTGCAAAAGCCTACTTCGGAAGACAGAAGATATTGTGTAAACTTCTGTGGTCGAAACTCGATATTTTGATAATTTTTGTAAATTCGCTCCTGAAAAATAGTAGCAAAGTGTAATATGATGGTCGTGAGGTGATCAACAAAGAATAAAGAGAAAGAGGCATTCGAACGTTTCTAGCTTTGCCAATATTTTAACTTTATAGTTTGCAACGATGTAACAATGTATAAAATTTCATTTTGTGTTACTTTTGACGTCAGATTTTTTTCGAATAATTTTTCTAGAGTTACAATTTTCGTATAATATATTATTAGGTATAATGTTTTTAGAGTTCTGCAAAAAAAATACATCATGTCGGCGAACTAAGAGATTACGTTTGAACGATGTATTGTTTCTGAGAACATACAACATACAGGTACACACTGTTGTTTATTTTGTGTTACTTTTTATCCAACTTTAATTAAAGTGACTGTCGCAATAGAATTTAATAAAAAAAAAAAAAAAACCAGTTTTGTCAAATTCTTTCTTTGTAAAACATACTTGTTGTATATGTGTAAAGAATAATAATACTCACTGTGAGATTCTTCTTTTTGGTGTAGCTGGCCCAGCCTTGAGGTTCCAGCACGAGAACTCCACCAGGGCGCAATTGTGCGTGTATACGCTTGAAAGTTTGCTTTAATCCAGCGTCGCCAAAATTTAAATGGATCCACTTGGTGATGGAAAGGCATAGAATAGTATCAAATTGTGGCTGCTCTGCGCACAAAAGCGAATCGTCCTCGAGCACATAGTTACCCTGAAACCATATAAATGTCAGTTTTTTTATCTTATATGATCGCAATAAATTTCAACGCAATTGTAAAAACGTTTTACTCTTGCGCGTCCGAACTCGCAAAATTCATTGTTGAATCATATATTGTTAATATTATTTTTCTTATTTAATTCTTTCTCTGAATACTTGCCAAGTATTTAAAAGTTACTGAAAGCGGTCGCGAAAGATGTTCGAACACGAGTTCGAAAAAGTAAAGAGATAATGTCATTCGGATACTTTGTACTCGTTTTACGTACACATGTAACGTAGAAAACTACTGTACTTTTTTTTAGAGAATATATATGTGTTGCGTTATATGCGCGCGCGCTCGCGTAATAAATATAAAAAAAAAATAAACAATCAATATATATAGAGTACCTGTACAAAAGTAACATTGTAAGGGAATCCTTTGTTTTGTTTATTTTTCGTAAATCCTGGAATATCCACAGGCCCGTAATTAATTGGCATTGACATGGGAAAGAACTTGGTGTCCAGAGAGTTATCTTCGTTGCTCACAGGACTTTGCACGCAATTAACGTAATGCTTTACATTTTTCCGCGCGATATTTATTAATGTTCTATCGATATCGATCCCCGTAACACTTTTGGCTCCGAGATTTCTCGCAACTGACAGTGTAATGTGGCCGATGTTGCATCCAATATCCAAAATATCTTTTCCAAAGAACAACTCTTTTCGTTGTGCGAATACTTTTAGTCTGGGATCTACTTCGTGATGAAGATTTCTGTATCCGTAATATCTGTTGTAGTTTCCGTATTGATACCTAGCGTCCTTCGACCTAAATTTGGGCATATGTTGTTTCTTCTTCTTGTCTTGACTGGGTCTGTGTTGCGGCCTTGGTTTCCAAGCGCCAGGTTGTGGAATTACCGGGCTCACTATTTTATCTTTTGTATCAATTTTTCTCAATCTCTTGTCTTTTACTTCGTCCAGTTCTTTTAATCGTAACTTAGTTTTGTCCTTTTGAGGACTCTCTGTTTTATTTTCCTTCGAAATACTTTCGTTCTGTGTATTTTGTGTCTCTGGTGAACCAATTCTTTCGTTGAAATGGTTTTCTATTGAAGTTTCAGTTTCAACTTCGTTGTTTCCTCTAATTTCTTCGCTCGATTTCTTGCTTTTATTCACCTCCACCTTGTAACGGAAAAAAATATATAAATATATAATACAAGCCGACGCGAGCAAATTCCTTTTGAGTCATATTACAGCCTGACGAAAAAAACGTACGTATCGCGATGTACGCGCGTTGTACATTCTATTTATAAAATAATAAACGTAACTTACCGTGTTTGCTTCTTCTCTCCTGGATTCGGAACAGGATCTTTTCTTCTTTCTATTTTTTCGCTTGGAACTTTTTTTTATGGGAGATATCAATAGTTTCTCGTATTCTTCATTGTCGTTGCAATTTGTCAAATTTAACGGATCGTAAATATTTGGAGGAATAAGTACTTCGATAGCTTCCTTTTTGTGCTTTGGAGTGGGAAGCGGACTTGATTTTGGTGTTACAGCGTTCATAGCTCGATTTACTTCTTCATCTTGCATGCTATTTAGATTCAATGGATCGCAAATATTTCCACCGAGCAAGAATTTTGTAGGAGGAATGATTATACCGTCTTTCTTTCTACGTTTATAGAAATTATAGAAAGGGTAGCACTTTCCATTGTTATTCTGAGGCCGCTTCCTGTTACTAAATTTAAAAGAACGATTGTCATCATGCTTGTTAAATTTTTTGTGCGGAAGATTAAAGGGTTTTCTAGATTTTTCACTTTCCTTTTTGCTTTGACTACCTTTTGATATACGATCTGGATTACTCTCGTTTGTACGAGATACCAGTTCGGTCAGCCTAAAAAATAAGAAAGATTAAATTACTAGAAAAGAATCTAATCTCTGTGATTAAAACTTTTTTTTAATATATCCTTAAGTAATAATTAACACCAACTTTGGATACTTATATTCTTGTGTGTAACTTTTTTTTGTTATTCTATATAAGGAATTTAAGTGTTTGTTTTTAGCTATATATATCTTCAATTATGATGTAGTAAAAACTAGTTTACATCTGTTTAAAGAAGGTGTGCAAAATTGTTTTTGCGAAGAGAAAAGTCTGTTCATTTTAGATCTTTATTCTCTGAACTTTTTTGCTTACATAAATATCCATTAGATGTTTGTGTACAATTCCATGTGACAACTAATAAACATCTAAATAAAGGTTTATAAAATATTGTTCCATGTTTTAGTGCAACAATAAAAATTAAAAAAAAAAAAAAAAAAAACTGTAAGTGACTTGTTTTACTATCCGTTCGTTTAACGTTCCAGTTTCAATTTGTTCAACAAAGTTGCAGTTAACTCGGCCAACCGATACTGAGTTTGACAGTTGATTTAACTCAAAAGTTAAATAAACGTCAAAAACATATAGCAATATAGCAAATAATATTGATTTAGTGATATTGTTTTTCTACTGTCATTTAATGTCGTGTGCGTTAATAGTCACATTTGTTATATTTTTTTTAACCGTAACGAAAACGTCAACAAAAGGACAAACATTGCGCGAACAATACTGCACTATCTGCACTCGAACAAACTTGAGTCTGCGGCTGCGCATTAACGTATTGTCAGACGTCGCGATACAGCTTTCTGAAGATTCTACACGTCCGACGTTACAAATTTTCTTTTGTTCATTGTTCACATTGCTGATCGCAAATTTGTATTCTTACCTCGTCAAACGGCTACTCTCACCATCGTCTTTCTCGCAGTTACTCATTTTACTATTCTCGCGACAATCCTCCTCCCGTACACCGTCAACAACTGCAACATCCATGTGCCGCGTGCGCGTGTACAATGGCGAATAAGCCCTCCAAGTCCGATCGTCAAACAGGAGCGCACCAAACGCCATTTTCTGTCAGTTACCGACACAGCACCGTATCAATAAAACTAATACATCATGCTGCAGTAAAATATATTTTCAAACGTGTTTTTCTCTTCTAATTTTTAAATTATATTTTAATGTCTACATGATATTTGTACATATACATTATGTTTATATATGTATATATATATATATATATACACAGGGTGTCCGACAATTAGTGTAAAATTTCTCGTAGGCAGGTTAGGTCTACTATCTAGAAATAGTCGAAAAGTCTCCTGAACTATTTTTTTATATTACATATAATAAAGAAGTAATTTATTAAATAAATCAAGCCAATCAGCGCTGATTTTTAGCCGGGTGCATGTCAGTGAGCCGCGCGGAGCGCTCACGCACACCAGGCGCGTGGTTACTGACGTGCGGCTAAAAGTCAGCACTGATTGGCTTGATTTATTCAATAATATATATATATATATATACAGGGTGTCCCAGGATTGGTGTAACATCTTCCGTAGACAGGTAGAAGAAATAAAACTGAGTCGATAAGTTCTATACCATTTTGTTAGATTCGCAATAGTTACCGAAATCTTAATTAACAAAGATCCGCGAATAAGCGTGCATCGGGCTGTCTTACGCGCGTAGTACAGCCCGGCGCTTCGCACAATTACATTTTAATATGTATATGTTGTAGTATATGCTGTTATATTAGCTCCTCCCATATGTCGCTATGGGTAACACCGTTAGCGTGCGAAGCGCACTGGGCTGTCTTAAGCGAGTAAGACAGCCCGATGCATGCTTATTCGCTGATCTTTGTTAATTAAGATCTCGGTAACTATTGCGAATCTAGCAAAATGGTATAAAACTTTTTGATTCAGTTTTACTTCTTCTATTTGTTCACGAGAGATGTTACACCAATTCTGAAACACTCTGTATATATACAGGGTGTCCGACAATTACTTTAAAATCTTTCGCAGGCTGGTAGAAGGAGTATAACTGAGTCGAAAAGTCCTGAACCATTTTTTTCTATTACATATAATAAAAGAGTGATTATTTTATTATATATATTATATATATATATATATATATATATATATATAATTTAAAAAATGTCAACACTTACGTAAAAGTAACTTTTTTTTTAAATAACAGAAATGATAAGAAGAGATATTGCGGTAACAAATGTATTTCATTTTCAAAGAATCGCCACTTGTTCGTCGTCAATGTCAATACGTTCTTGAAATCTTCTAAAGTCTCGTCCAAAGCCTCCGTGCCGAGACACATTTAATCGTACATACATGTACAAATTCTCTACATATGTGTCAACATTTTTATGAAGCATCTTCTGATAAAAAAGATTTTGTATCACTACTTCATAACCCACTTTAACCCTAACCTAACCTAGATGAGGCGTATAGTAAATTATTATATTGTTAGGTATCACTGCACTGACAAAAAAGAGCAGCGATATCTGACGTCATGTTTGTCGACGAGAACATTTGTAGTGCACACTTTTTGAATTAGTGCAACCAGTGTAGAGGAAAAGAGCAAATTTTATTCCTGGGAAGACAACTGGAAAGAGTCTGATTCTGTTTGCAAAAATAAATAAGACATGTGGACTAAAGGTTTTGTACGCTTGAGGCTTACTTTTTAAGAAAATCGATTTTTTTTAAATTTGAAAGATTGATGTTGTATTTACTTTTTGTTGTGTTTAATTGGTCCTTTGATCAATTCAGCCAATCGGTCGCTGTAATTGCTGTAATTCTACGAGAATAGTTGTTATAAAACCGGAGTATAGCGTTGCCGTGTAAACGTAGTCAAGTGAGCAAATTTGTAGCAAAGTTAACTCGAATGAAAGTAGCTCACGTGGACCCCGTTTGTTATATCGATAGCACCTTTTTCGTGTACTAAATCTTTTCAGCCGTAATTTTTCTCGTCGCTTCCATAAGTCTTTTTGGAAGATAAATCTTTATATATAAATATAATATATAAATATTAGATATAGACTGAGAGAGAGAGAGAGAGAGAGAGAGAGAGGGAAAGAGAGACAAGATATCGCATAAAGCGACGGAATTTCTGGCAACTCAACAGGTAAAAAATCGGAATATGATATAGTTTGATTAAAATAAATAATAAACTGTTAAAAACAACTTTTAACTGATTAAAGACTCAAACTTTTATAATTATTAACAATAATTATTTGAAATACAAATTTAGATTAATAAAAATCTCGAATAAATCTAACACATGATTAGTACGAGAATTTTATTCTCTTATTAAGACTATTTCTTTGTGTGTTGAAAGTTATTTCCATTTGTAGAATAAAATGTATAGTTTTCAACGTCAGATATCATCGGAATCATTGGAATTATTGGAAATTTCACCAATAGAAAAAACTATTCCTGTTCCTCCAAACGCGCCTATAAAAATGAGGAAACATTTTTCCAAAAAAGATTTAAAGCCGAAAAAGCTTCGGTTTCCAGACAAAGAAAGAGATGAAGCAAATACCAAAAATTATTATCAGGGAAGCGTAGACTATTCACCTAATATATTCAATCGGAAAGATGTTTTGAAAAAAACATGCGCGTTTAAAGAAGAATTAAGTGGAAAAAGTTTGAGCGTTATGTTTGAAAATACACATCTCGTGTCAAATAAGGAGAATGTAAGATATGAAGAGGAAAGATATGTAAGAAAAGTTTGGAAAAGTCGTCCAGCTATTAAGAAACATGCGAATAATGATAATTCTTTGCAATCGTCGATATCATCAAAACTAATCCACAGGAACACGAAAGGTGAATTTGTGCACTTGCGTATATGAAAGAGATAAAGCGTAATAGATTTACTTTTATCATATATTGTATTCTGTCAATGCAAAAATATGAAAACAATGATTAAGTCGGTAAAAAAAGAAACTTAACGACTTGATCATTTATATAAGTTTTAAATATTCGTAAATTATTAAATTAATGCAACGTAAGGATAATTAAATCTCAATATACAATGATAATTAATTATCACAGATAATAGATGTGTTTATTACATCTATATGTGTGTGTGTGTGTGTAAATATACATGAATTTTATGTATGTAAATTAAAAATATTGTAAATTATGTGTATTCTCTTAATTAGGATAATATTACGATATGATTTTTGTGTACATCAATATATATTTATATATTAATGTGATTGAGTATAAGTAGTATCAAAACAGTGGAACATGTGTATAAAAAACTAATAATATATTAAGTTGTAATAGATTAAAATGCTGTAAACTATACTTTTTTCAACCAATTAATACATAGTTGTTTCTATGTTAATTGCGGAAAAATTTTTTTGACGTAAATAAATTACGAGTTGTCCGTATGTTGTATCTTTTGCGTTACATATTACGTACATATTAACGTACACAGTAGTTTTACTTTATTTTTTCTATTTTTTATTCAATAAATATACAAGTTTTTTTATAGATATGAAAAGTTTCAATATTATTATCTCATATGTATATATATACATACAAGTGTTTGAATTTAATTGCAGTTTAGTTATCTGAAAGAGTTTTTAAGCGTTACGCTTCTCGCTTTTCTTTTACCGAACTTACCTCAGCGACGATGGCCACGTTTAGTTATCGGTGAAGCGCCTTTAGATATGTTACTGCTTCCGAGCTGTATCAATTTCCCGAAAAAAGCTATCTTATAATCGAATATATAAAAGAAAACTTAAATAAAGAAAATATTTCATTTTACTTGAAAATTGTCTTTTCTCCTCACGGTATACATCAATGCGATTAACTATAAGTACGAGCCCGGTAAAAACTTTTCCATGTATAAAATTGTATGGACATATTCGACACACACACACACATATAAATTTGTATAATTAGATATAATAATTTTAATTTGTGTATAAGTATATATGATTATATATCAAAAAATTTTTAAAAATATAGTAAAAATATAGTTTTATATAATTTTTTGTATCTAACATGATACTAATAGAGTTATTTTGTAATTTGATATGGAATATCTCTGAAGCCATTCTTTTAAAAAAAGAAATTCTCCGTGTATAAAATTGTATGGACATATTCGGCATATAAATTTGGATAATTAGATATAATAATTCTAATTTGTGTACAAGTATATATGAAAAATTTTTTACCGGGAGATATGTCAACTTTGAAGCTTTGTATTTCGGGAATAGCTTGTGCAAAAGACACAAGTAATTAGTGTTAATTTTTGAAAACGTTTTGACGTCAGCTACAAGAATATGTAATAAAAAGTAAAAGGTTTTTGTTTACAAATTTAAAATTAATCTTGGCAAGAGTTTTTGATAATAACTTAAGTTAGTAATGTTTGAGGTTAGGAACTTTTTGATATCGACTGATTGTAGGCATGTTTAGTACTCGCGCTAGTTTCTATCGTAAACTTTCCAAGTAATACTTTCAATTTCCTTGGTACTTTTCATATCCTCAAGTTTTATTAGTTTTGTTAACATACAATGAAATTGTAGCGTTATGTGGTAGTAACATACAATGATTGTACATAGTCAGTGCCGGACTAACGCATAGGCAGACTAGGCACTGCCTATGGGCCCCCACCAACAAAAGAAAACTTAAAAAAATAAATAAATAAATTTAACCAAAATTAGATACATGTCTTTTAGAAGTATCCTATTTAAAATATATAATTATTTTTTTATTTTTTATACCAATTACCTTTTTTTTTTTTTTTTTTACTAAACAATTTTCAAAATCTGTCCTTACATGGGCCCCCACCAACAGTTGCCTAGGCCAGGACATTCGGTTAGTCCGGCCCTGTACATAGTTATACCTACATATATATATATTTATATGTAAAATAATTTTAGTTATATGTGAATAGTTATTTTTATATATTTGCATAAAATGACCACTTTATATATAATTATATACAAAAACTAGACAACGTTGTATATAATTATATGTACGAAAATATATATATATATGTGTGTAATTATATATATGTTATATATATAATTATAATTGTATGTTTCTACATGAGATTGTATATATAGATATGTATAATACAGAAAAAATGTTTTACCACGCGTAATATATACATACGTAAATATATATATATGTATACACAGACACAGGGTGTCCGACAATTACTTTAAAATCTCTCGTAGGCAGGTAGAAGGAATAAAAGTGAGTCGAAAAGTCCTGAACCATTTTTTTTTATTGCATATAATAAAAAAGTAATGATTGAATAAATCAAGCCAATCAGCGCCGACCTTTAGCCGAATGAACGTCAGTGAACCACGCGCCTGGTGTGCGTGAGTATATATTATACAGAAGAAAATCGCCTATATAACTTGTTTTCTGGACTATGTCTCTTAAACAAAAGCTAAATATAAAACTAAAAACACTGTTACAAATTAGAAAGTCTTCCAATTATTAGAGACATTATATAACAGACTATTAAAACTATTACTACTGTTTATGTTACTTTTAAATATAAGAATATACGAAAATGCACTTGCGATATTGTATTTTACAATGTCGTTATATATATTTATAAAACAGTGTATCAGTTTTTTCTCGCCACGCGCAATCGGAGAATCGCTGTATCCGCTGACGTCACGGTGACCCGGCGTGACCGCGATGAACTCCGGCAACGATATTAACATAGCGATTTACAATTGCTTATACGCGTGCACAATCGCTTGGTTTCCGCTCATTGATTCCCTTTTTGTACATTTATTTCACACGTGGTTTACTAAAAATTATTACTAAAAAGTCGTTTAAAAAGAGATCTACAGAGTTGCGTATAAAATGTAAAATAACTCGAATTAATTAGATGTGTGACATTGAGATTCGCAACTTTTCGAGTTTTCATATATATAACCCGGTAAAAAATTTTCTATGTATAAAATTGTATGGACATATTCGGCATATAAATTTGCATAATTAGATGTAATAATTTTAAATTGTGTACAAGTATATATGATTATATATCAAAAATTTTTTTTAAATATAGTAAAAATATAGTTTTATATAATTTTTTTGTATCTAACATGATACTAATAGAGTTATTTTGTAATTTGATATGAAATATCTCTGAAGCCATTCTCTTAAAAAAAGAAATTTTCCGTGTATAAAATTGTTTGGGCACACACACACACACACACATATAAATTTGCATAATTAGATATAATAATTTTAATTTGTGTATAAGTATATATAAAAAATATTTTACTGGAATGTTACTACAAAGAAGAAAACTTCGGAATACATACTATTCAATAATTAAATTATAGTTTATATACGAGAGACATTACTTGATTACTAATGTAATATATTATTTCTAGAATTTCAAAACTGTTGTAGGAAAAGTTTCTTTGTAGAAAAACTTACAAAAAATGCTTTTTAAATTGTTCCTTTGTAAAGTTTTTCGAGAAAATCGAAAGAGTACGTACGATTATCTAATTGCAAGGCATATAAGGACCACACCCGTACTTTATAAAGAGAATGGCCAGACGATGTAGAAAGGTCCACTCTTTGACTATCTTTCTCTTTTTTTGCCATCGATCGTCTGTCTATGGCACTCCTATATTTGTCAAAGACCTACGCCCTCATTGTCACACACCTTCTAACTGTTACAACTATGAAGAGTCGGTAAATGTGTGTGTATAAAAATATAGTCAGTAAATATATAGAATATATTCATATTTTCGGTAAATACATAGAAATTGCAATACTTTTCATAAATTATTTGTTATACTGATATTACTTAAAAGTAAACTATTAAAAAATTTATAGATATATTTATTTCAAGAGAATTACAAATAATACACAATATAAAAACGATAAATACAACAAAAAGTAAACCTGATATTAAAAATGCAAGTTTTATATAGTTCTTGTCTCTATCCAAATATATACATAGTTTTTTACATTTTTATACTTAGATATGTTATATTTGTATATTTAAATATAAATATAACCATGTTAAATAGAAAACAAGTAATAGAGAATAGACTAAATGTGTCATATATCTCTCCAAATATCTTCACTACTTTTTTTTTAAGATATAGTATGATATTCTTTTCTTCCATCTATTCCATTTGTTATTTTTATTCAGAGAAATAATTCAGGTCAAGATTTTACAAAGCGTTAGTAAATTACAAGACAAAAATACATTCAACTAATAACATTTATAAGATAACACTGATTGCCACATTCTTCTTTTTCTCAATCTTTATCATTATTTTTATTGAATTTATCATTATTTTTTTCCTTTCTTTTCCATTATTTTTTGATAATCAAAAACACATTTAGGCTAAAACCACTTTTATATTTAGTTTTAATTATATAAGAAAACTATTTGAATAAAACAAACTTTATTAACAAACACTTTATTTTTCATACGATGATAATTATATATATATATATATAAACCTGACTTTGTATTATATATACATACCTGTAATAATATACATAAAAGTATCTGTAAATAGAAGTTTATTTTTTTATAAAAATTTACTTCCTACTTTGGTACATATATATATATATAGTACTATATATATACATAATTCTTTATTACTATAATTTTACTCCTAATAATACACAGATATGTACACACACGCACATTGCTATATAAAATAAATATATACATAAAGTTTAAATCATATATTTGTGTTCGTTACTTTATATGAACAGCATTTGTGAAAGACGATCGCTCGTGGATCGTTTTCGTTTGAATCTATCTCTCACCCGATGACCTGTGGCCCAGTCGTACTAATCTCTGCATAGTTAACATAACATTTTCTTCGCTCGTTCACCACCATCAAAAAAAAAGAGATAACCCGAGATATGTTTCGACGGATACACACGTTTCATTATCGCTTACTTTCATGTGACTTCAACATCAAATCGTGTTGCTAGGCATACGCGTGAAAGAGTATAAAATTATAGAATTTTACGAATTTTTTTAATAAACTCTCTCTTATCCACTGTATATTTCTTTTTCTTTCTCTCTTCCTTTCTTTTTTGATGACATCTGACATTACTAGTATCGTCAAAAACCTGTTTTGAACGGTGGGCCTTACTTGTTTCCGCACTAAATAAATAAAATACAACTCTCGAAGGTACAATAATCTTCCTCTTTTGCTCTTTAAACTAATGCTCTATCTATCATTTTTATTATCCTGTACTCTCTCGCGTATACACTCGCGATCGATAGTAATAGTCAATATGTGATCAAATTTTGAAATTTAGCAGCTTCGTTTGTCTTGGTTATAAAAATATTGTGTAAAATAAAAGAAAAATAGGTTTTCCTTATTTTTTGTTTAAATTAGTTTTTAGTATTGCTTAATATTGCTAATACTGTATAGGTATTTATGTCCTTGTTTGTATTTGTAATAATATTTTTCAAAATATATATGTATATATATGTAACAAATTGTAAGTAGATATTTATAACACAGTTAGATTACTGGCGATGATCTAAAGAAGAAGCGAAACGGGAATCCTACATATACTTCTATGTCTAACCAGTTTCAAAAAAATGGTCATAAAAACGTTAAACTTATGTAATTGAAAAAGCCACGTGAAAAGTCTATTTCTTTTGTTTGCTTTCATTAAAGTAAGAAAAACCTACACATATCCTGTTAAAAGTAATATAAGTTTATTCTACAAATCGGATTTGTATAGTATAGTTAAGGTTGCCATCAAGTGCCCGGGAAAAAAGAGGACGGATAGCTAGCCAACCTCAGAGTAACGCGGGAGAAATAAAGTAAAATATTTACAAGATTCCCTAAAACACCGGACGAGGTCATAATCACCCCGCGGACGTCTTCGGAAAATCCACCTGGATGTCTTCGGTACTCTGAAAAAAAGACGGTGTCTGGGAAAAGAGGACGCGGACGGCAACCCTAAGTATAGTGAATAAAAGTGATTTTTTAAATATTTCTGTGCTTATATTATTTCAATGTTATGTTGATTATTTTGATACTAGAATCATTTTAATATTTTTTTGTATTATTTCTATTTCAATTTACATATAAACATGTATATACATATATATATAAGTAAAAGAATAGAAGTCTTAAAATTTACAGTAAAAGAATTTAGAGTAAAAGTATTAAAATTTACTTATTTAATATAATTAGGTTTTTTTTAATTTACAATTGTTATTTTTCTAAAAGCCTACAATTATCTACCAATATTATTTCTCTTTTTAAAGTCTATTTTTATATTATATATATATATTATCCGTTAAAAGAAAATTAACTCTGTTAAGAAGAAAACTATTTGAGCTTTGGATCTTGGCAATTTATCGACGACGTTTTTAACGACCTTCGGATAGTATGACAATGGGTAATGTATTAAATATATGCAAAATCACGCGTGTTTCCATATATTCATGGACGTATTCGCGCGCATATAAGGAAAAGTGCATTTGCATGTGAACGAATGTGGGTCTCTTTGGGTTAGCGAGTATATCTAGCTTCGTTTACTGTATAAGTACTTTTGAGTTTATATAAAAGTATGCTTTACGAGTAACAAGTACTCACCGTACTTATAAATTGTGCAATAGTAAAGATTTATACACGTGCGTATAAGAGGTATACAGTAGTTTGTTGTTTGCCTGTTGTATTAAAATAAATCAAAGTAAAAATTTGCCCTGTTATATCCAAGTTTCTACGCCCATCACAGCGTGAAAAAAAGTAATAAAATCTGACAGATTTACAACCGGCTCTTTCAGCAGCTGTTTTGACAGTACTGCTGGAATAGGTATCCATACGATTATAAAAAAGATATAAGTTTCTCATATGTTGTAATGTTTGTTTTATAATAATTACCATTATATAATAGTGTTGATTTTTAGCATGACGTACTTTTGAATAGGTCGCATTTATTTCTCTTTTTACAAAATATTTCTATTTTTACTAATAAAAGTATTATATTTCTTATAAAAATAGACTTTTTAGGTACGTTAAGTAATTATAAATATAAATACATATACTTTCGCTCTTATTAGTTTTTTCATGCAAGATAGTGCAGTGTGCGAGATCCATTAAGAACAATCGGTGAACAGTAAAAAGTTTGACGTAAAAATATACGCGATCGATTCTCTGAGAACTATTTGAAAAAATACTGAGACTTACTTGGAAACGGTCAAAGATATTTACATTGTTTCTGAAAAATTGTTAAGAACGTTCCAATTTTCACAAAAAAAATCTGCAAAATTATACAAAAATCCTGAGAATTTCTGTAAAAATTCTGACGAAATTATGAGAACATTTTCATCAAAGTACACAATACTCTGGTACGCAATACTAGTTGATACACTTTTTATAATTCTCTTTAACGTATGTCTATAATATAAAAATAGAAAACAACAATATAAAATAGTAATCAAATAATAAATTAAAAGATCTTGTATTTACTGTACATATATAAGTGAGAGTCATATCTCTCTGCGCAACAAATCTATTTTGCGTGCTCTTATCACTCTAAAGCCTCTGGCCCTATTTCATAAGAAGAACGAACACGACGAATGAGTTGTGATAAAATTTTTTGGATTTGGACCACAGAACGTATTTCAGGTCGTTAGGTCGCAATGATAAGATTATTGACGTTGAACGGTTATAAGTGCATCAGTTACGTAAAAAGATATACGAAAATAAAAGTTTTAGATGACAAAATAATATTAATTTATAATGGCAATAATTAAATTACATTTTAGATTTACATTACATTGGGTGCGAAGTTTTGATGGATTTTGTAATAGAAAAATGTGGATTGAGTAATTTTATTACAAACAACTTATTTGTTCTATTAAATATAACAGCAAAAGATAATAAAAAACAATTACTCAATAGAAGGGGATTACTTGATGGAATGAATAAATTTTTCTATTACAAAATCTATCAAAACTTTTGTATTTATCTAATGTAACAAACAAGTAAGAAAAATTTTTTATTAAAAGAAAAGATTAGAAATATCTCTTGTTATTAAAATTGTATTATATATAATATTATATAAAAAACTATAAAATCACATAAAAATATATAAAATTATATTTTTCCGTGCATAATATATCCAATTATATATCCATATACACTTATATACAATTATATACATGATTCCTTATAGAATTTCATGTGTATAAGTGTATATATATATATATATATATATATATATATATATATATATATACATATATATAATTAAAAATTATTCATGGACAAAAAATAACATGTAATTGTACATATTTTTTATGATGTTTTTTTGTGATATAATTTTATATAGTTTTGCATATTATTATATATTAAAATTTATTTATATTTTTATATTTCACAAGTTTTCATTGGATTTGATTGATATAATTTACTTTATATAATTTATATAATTTACTGTTTTCATTGGATTTGATATATATATATAATTTACTTTCTTCAATTTTTCTTTTATTATTTTTTGCCAAGTGTTACAAGTTTTTATATTTTATCGTTTATTCATGTCTCACATATAGATCTTTCATTTTATTTCCTATGTTCAGACTTATTTTTTTCCATAGTTTTGTCGAGTTATAATGTTTTCGTGAATAACGCAATAACGCGAAAATTATACTTGATAACTTTCACTATCTTTTCGTTCCCGCTTAAAGTTTATCACGCGGCTGTTTATTCGCTTTTGCTATATTCACATAAAGAGTCACGAAAGTCAGGAATATTGCGTAATCAAAGATACAAAGAGGCGGATCGAGTTGAATTCCGAGGTTTTTTTAATTAATTCTCATCTATTTTATCTTCTCGATTAATGTTCTAATAGCGAAAAAAGGCTTCACAACGAAAATCCTACCTTTGGTATACTACAGTTCTGATATAAATATACATACTTAAATTATTGGAATGCACGCACGGCGATCCCGCAAGAAAGCGTGTTTAACCTGCTGATCAAGGGGCGTGGTGGCGTCTGGACATCCAAATACATAACGCAACTAGAGTAGCTATATGTTAAAAAAAGAACCAAGGAATAGGTTTTACACATAATATATACATTTACGACTTATCATATAGTTGTCGAAATAATTTTTCAAATAATACATAACATATAGTCTGTGCGTATAAATGCGTACGTGTGTATTATTATAGTTATATAAGCGCGCAAACCGGTTTCCAAGTGAATCGATGAATCAAACCAAATTCGGATGAATAAAAGAACTCGAAATCAAGTCTCTATTAAATTTATTTGGTACGTATGTCTGTCTTTCACAAATCTGCGACAGGATAGACTTCGCTTTATTTCGCTTTATGCAAAAATGCGTCGAGAATAAACCTAATTTTATCAGTATTAGTATCAGCCGATAGAATAATTCTGAATAATTATAAACGTTTTTTACAATAAATCTTTTTGTCGGTAAAAATGTTAATTTTAAGAATTAAAATTCGACCTCGAAGTCGTGGTTTACTGTTATTCGTGGTAAATCAATTTCGAATTTGAATTTTTATTTTTATTTATATTTTTATAACTTGTTTTGCTTTGTTTTTTTAAGGATATTTAGTTTGTTGTTATGGCAAATATTTTCGTCGAATTTCATGTCAATAGAGAGCGTGGATCGTTTTCGGAAGTTTAATCTTACCTTTAACTACTTGTTGCTTCGTTGTATCTGAACGCTCGATATATTGGTACTATAATTGATAATCTATGATTGATATATAAAATATATAAATATATATAAAAAATGAATGTGTCAATTAGTCAAAAAGTGTTAAATACAATCTTGTAATAAATAGATATCCGCAAAGCGGATGTTAAACAGACGATTAATCTTTGTAAAGAAAAATGCTCGTAAGTTATTATAAATTATTGTTGGTTGATTATTAAACTTTTATTGTTATAAAATTTTTCCAAAGAAATTGCATATTATATATATATATATA
>NW_018020644.1:24769-32392 GCF_002006095.1 Pseudomyrmex gracilis
ATATATATGTACTTATATATCAAATATGTTTGTATATATAAATATATTTATGTAATCAAATATACTTAAAAATATTCGTATGTAATTTGCAAGCCACTTATTTTTCAATTGTTACAAAAATATTTTTTACATAACATCTATTGTGTAGCAAATACAATAACTAAGTGTAAAAGTATAAAAGGAAGAGTATGACGAAGTAAATCTAAAAGGAATAAAGAGAAATTCTGATTATTTTCTTCGGAAGTACCTGGGATTGAACCGTGATTCTCGGGATTACTGATCCAGCGACCTAGTCCGTTGCTCCAAATGAGCTTGTTGGTGTAACTCCTCACCTAAATAAACTTAAAAAAATTTTCGTTCTGATAAAGGAAAAAAATCTCTTTGAGTCTATTAATAACTTTGAAAATATATAATGTTTTACACATGATTATATAAAATATATTTAATTATATGTACGTTAGTACATACATATATTACATAGAAACCGGATAATTTCATGTATAAAAAATGAATATGTCAAGTAGTCAACAAGTATTAATAACAATCTTGTAATAAATAGATATCCGCAAAGCGTATGTTAAACAGACGATTAATCTTTGTAAAGAAAAATGCTCAAAATCGTAAGTTATTATAAAAACATTTTATCGGTCACTCATTTCATAGAAATATTAATCGAGATGTATCAAAATGTATGTGCGTGTGTTGTAAGGCGACTTCGATTCTATTAACGCATGTGCACAATGGCACGTAAATGCAGTCATTGCCCCAGCTGGAGCAGCCGGCCGGCCGGCCGGCTGGTCCGTCGCCACCTGCGCCATTCAACGGTTGGCCAATCGCCGTGCCGCCAAAACCGCGTGAGACTTGGTTCTTCCCCTTACTTGCTTTTTGACGGTCGCGGCGGGACGGGCTGCGCGACTCGGTTAAGTACTCGACGGCTTCATAACTCGATGCACTCTCATATGTTCTTCCCCCACATTACCGCGCTGCATGATGGTGAGGGAATGCGAAGTGCGGAAGTGGGGAAGTGCAGTAACCACGCACTGGTAGAGAGACAGATTATGATGGCGTGCGACATATTGGTGGGAGAAGCGCGCAGTGCGGAAAAAGGGGAATCCGTTGCCAGCCGGCTGACGTACCGTGCGCCCGCTTAGTTCGCTTCGATCGACTCAAGAATGATGATCTTTCTTGTTGTGCAGTATAACTTGTTTCTTATATTCGTTTTGCGTTCTTGCGTCTTTTTATTTGTGTGCCGTATAATATATACTATCGAATTTAAACAACAACACAAAAAGATAAAAGTTTTGTTTTAAAAGAAGATCGCAATTACAGACGCGACCGTCCTGCCTAACGTTCTTCTTTCCATTTAAACTGATGTTATGTCAAGGTCTTTAGTTTTCTTACCGAACTTTACTCCTTCTTTAATTTTTTTTATTCTTCTCTCTGTCCCTCACCATCTTCCCACCTCCTCTTCGACATCGTGTGCCACACGCTTCCGGCTGACAGTGCGCTTTTTGGACCTGTGCGCGCGCAACTTACGATGGATGTCGCGCAGTCCCTCCTCGCTACTTCTCTTTCCCCTCCTCAGCACTCTCACGATTAACCGCAAATCTCCCCGACAAGCGAAGAGGGTGGAGTCCACTGCGAACGTTTCATACGAAATCATCAAGCGTTTATGATACTGTGAAGATGACGACGTTGACGACAACGACGACGACGACGACAACGACGACGACAAAGACGACGACGACGACATCGACGACATCGACGAAAACGACGAGATGCGTATCCGGTACCTACGTGCATCAAAGGACAGGCGCCATGTCGTCGTTCCCTTTCTTGTGACCAACCGATCGATTTTTCTTGAGCGACGGAATGTGTGCGCAGTTGGCTAGAAAAGTACGTTTTTATCGTCGTTGTCAGGTAAGTGAAGGTCGAGATCGGAACAGCGCTTGATCCAAATATGTATGCGCGCTTATGTCGAGTTCTTTTACATCATTTATCGTGAAAATCAATTCTGTATTCTTTGAGCATAGAAATATTTGTCACACTGCTCATTTATTCAATCCTAAATTTTCATAATTAAATCTTTAAGGCTTTGCTATTTTTGTTGCTTTTCTTTTGTTGGTGATTGCAATTGTTCTATAACTTACATGTCTTTTACCACAAAAATAAACCTTATAAAAATATTTTTCCACTGTCTTCAAGTACACATTACGTATTTGTATGTTTTTCGTGATAAATTCTTAAAGTATATTAAAGAACTTCTCGAATTCAAATAAACTATTTTTTTTCTCTTAATTTTTTAAAATAAATTTCCTTACAGTGCTATCTCTAATTTATCTTTATCTGGAAAAAAACTTTATATTTTTAGTTTTTTTTTAATAATTGGAACAAATGTATTTTTTTTTTATTTTACTTCTCTAAATGTATATTCAGTTTTTTTTATATTTGCAGTATTTTAAGCATATATCTTAAAATATTTTAAATCTTTTTTCATAAATTTGCAAATTTGATGTTTTTTTTTTTTTTTTTTTAGGAAATTTGTACTTATTGTTTTCTCTTATTCAAGTTAACCCTTTGTCCGTAGACATGAGTCTCTTAGACTCACTCAAAAATTGTGCATCGGCGTTTCTATAAAAAAATTTATTTTTTTAAACCTTTATTATATCTTTGAGACTATTAAAGATTTTTTCAATTTTTTTGTTTTTTTATCAAAGCAAAATTGTTCGAACTTTTGATTCAAAAAACAAATTGAAAACATATTGATTTTTCAGGGAGATATTCGATCTTAAAGTCGCATGGGCCTCATAGACTTAGTTACAGTATTTGTCGGTTTTTTTTTAGGTCTACAGGCGAAGGGTTGAAAAGTATATTTTATTATATAAAACTATATATATATTTAATAATGCAATATTATTTATCTTTTGATTTTATATCTAGTTATAATAGCGCTGATTTATTATAATGTTGCTGTAAGTTTGTTTCTTTTGTGGGCGCTTTATTTAATATTAATATGTCTCTTTTAATATGAAAAATATAAATAGTAGTACAATATGAGAGAGAGGAAAAAAGAGACAGAGAGAATATTCGACGAAAAATGTTAAAAATATGTAGTGTTCATATGTGATTTAATTGGAAAAGTAACCTATTATCAGTTATGTAATCATAAGATAGTATGTTAGCCACGTGATTTTCTGTAAAAAGGTTTATGAAGAAACTCGAAAATTACATGTAAAAACTTTTATTTTAATCTTTTTTTAATGTAATTAAAAAAAGGTTAATATTTTGTTATATATAATGTTACATACAACAAATTATTATATAAAAATATAAATATATAGATATACAACTTATATATGGACATAAACGATAAATAATTGCATATATTTTTATATAATTTTATACTTTTATATAAACTATGTACATATTATATGTAATACTATATATTTCATATACAATATATATTTAATACTATATTTTATATAATACTATTTGTAAATACTACTAATTTTACATATATAACATTATATCAAAAAAAGTTATCAGGATAGTGTGTTTAACGGGCCTTTAGCTTTTTTAGACCTAACCTAACTAATCCTAATCTAACTTAACCTAATCCTAATCCTAACCTAACCCTAATCTAAATTTAATTAAATAATTTTAAAGTGAAAAAAAGAGTGCGTATGTCGTATTTGTAAATAAAGTATTCTATAATCTCTATATACACACACGTCTCACACGTTCTCTCTCTTCTTCTCTATTTCTACACGCATGTACATATGTGTATTTGTTGAAGTTAGTTTGAACGAATGGCACACCCATCGCAGTAGAGTAGCGCGATGTTTAATTAAATTAACTACGCTAAGCGTGTAACACACACACACAAAGTTTCCTAAGGTTATCTTCTTATATGTCATATTTACTTATCATTATTAATTTTTAGTTCTTATAAGCATTTCTGTATTTTGCATGTTTCTCAATAAACAAAAAGTAAAAGCGGGTTGTTTGAGCCGTTTTGCAGGATGTTGTGCAGAGAATGTGCTTAAATATATATATGCATACACATATATTTAACGAAATAATTTTTTTCCTCCATATAGGATGCTGGATTTGCATCACGTATATATGAAGGACCCCGTATATCCCCGATTTTAATGCATTTATTAGTTTAAAGACTTCCGAGCCCTGAAGAATCTTATTCTTCTTCATTATTAATTTAAAAAGTAAAAGATTAAATGGCTCTAAGATATATAAATCGAAGATTACACAAAGATACACAGAGAAGTCGTGCAAAGAAAATGCACTTTTGAATGCATGGAAAAATATACAATTTTACATAAACAGTTTTTATGTAAATATGTGGTCTATGTGCATTGCAGCAAATGATGTTTTGTTCTTGTGTTTCTTGATAAACTTTCACATTATTACCATTAATGTGTAGACAAATTTTTGTACAGAAACAAAAAATAATAACAAAAGTAATAGTAGTAATAGTATGATTTTCACAAATTTAAATAATCGATGGATAACAATATAATATTAAACTAAATATATATATATATATATATATATCTTTCACAAAACACATGACGTATTTTTACATGAAAATATATAATTTATTAAAAATTAAAAATAAAGACTTAAAACTACAACTCTCTGTTGATAAATATCCAAGTTTGTGACATTTATATATATTTCATATTTTACTATGCTTTTTGTTGTATTGATGTCTTGCTTATTTATACATTTAAAGATAATTTTAAAAATTAGAGCTATATTTCTATTCTCTTTGTCTCTCTCTTCATTTTCTCTTGTTAAGATTGTAGAGTGATTTATTTCTTGAAGTAATAATATTTCCTTTTTCTTTTGAAATGTAATACATTATGTTTCAAATGTTATATAACGTTATATTACATATCTGAAAAAAATTGTTTACTGTTTTTTAATTCTATAGATGATTACTCATTGCGATAAAAAGTTTGTTCGGGACAAGATGAAAGAAGTGTTTTTGTAGATTAGTTCGTGCACTTAACGAGCAGAGAGAGCCTTCGAGTCATTAAGAGGTCGAGTCAAGTTGAGTAATGATATATAAAGCTACCAGCAATTGTAGAATCATACATAAAAGCTTAAAATCATATATCTTCTCTAGAACTGAACTGAGTAATGTGATCTGTTAAAAGTTTCGTGAGTCAAAAAGGTCACAACACTGGCACTGTTGAGGTTGTTCTACATTAGTCGCGCGAGCAACCGATCGCATGATCGCGAGCAACTCTGTTTCCGGTCATAACGTGATTGTAACCATGATACATACAAGTATATTTCCGAGTCTATTCTCTAATACATGCATTACGGGCTTAACGCGTGCATTATGAATATTTGCGTATATAAGATGTACGACAAAATAGCTACGCAACAATAAAAAAAAGGTTTGTTAATAATTGCGGAATAAAGGGATATATGATTGTCAGCAGCGATTGAAAACTTTGCAAATTTTTGTCTTTGCTATGTTTTGACGATAAACATCGAGCTTTGTAAGGTTATGTACATAGGTTATTGCACTTATTTAGCTATCAGTAGATTTTATAATGTACTGAAATGCTTGCTTTCATGTTTTGAGAAAAAGTATATAGCTACAATAACGACTATTTTTCTCCCGTTACTTTTGATTTTGAAAAACTTTCCTATAATCTTTTTCTCATCGAGCTTTACTAATATAATAACAAATTGTATGTAAGAATAAATTTATTTTCTTTTAACATAAAGATAAAATTTTTTAAAATAAAATGTAAAATTGTAATATACATTTTGATTTTGTACAATGTTTCAATTGTAACAGTTTATATGTATATATAAATAACATTTATGCATTATTTATATATATGTATAATACATGTATAAGTTTTTTCTTATCTATTGGATCTTATAAATAAAGTTAAATTATATGATTGTCATATTTATTGTTAATTTGATAATAAATATGTTTATTTAATCGTATATAGTAATTTATATACACAATGATAATGTTATCAAGTAGGAACTATGGTTCCCTTGATCATTTTTTGTATGAGAATGTTGAAAGCTATTTTGTGTAAAATGTTCTGTACAATATATATATTATCTTCCAGTTCTTAATAATTTAAGAACTACAATAATTTAATTTAGGAATTGTAGTCTGCCAGTTTTGAAGTGATCTGTTAGATAGTAATTCAAAGAATTGTATTATTAATTTTTTAATTTATAAAGTATAACAATGTGCCAAAATATTGTATACTTGTTTGTTACTTACTTGTGAGAAGTAATTTTTGTATCATATTGTTCATAATTTTTGAAATTTTATCGCGTAATATTTAATAATTTTATATCATCACTTATTAATTAATTGATTAATGAAAATGATCAAATCGATTGATGAAATTCATGAAAATAAGTCAGATGTAAAATACAACTATTTAGAATATACAAAGATGTTCTGTGAATTTTATATTATAGAATTACTATATTATAGAGCAATGCTCGGATTTAGTTGCAATTGCTGAAGGATTCCTAAGCGCCACACCTCTCGCTTTCCTTTCACCGCACTTACCTCAGCGACGACCACGCTTAGTCATTTGGTAGTGGGGTGCGCTCATGTATGGTACTGCTTCCGAGCCGCATCAGCGGCACGAGGACCCGCAATTTCTCGCGAGAAAAGCTATTTTATAATCAACTAAATAAAGAAAATATTTTATGAAAATATAAAATTCACATAAGAATAGTACAACAAATTTGAAAAGGTTTTGTGAATATCATAAATACATTTCATTAGAAAATATATTATACAATATGCATATAGTAAACTATCTGTGAAAAAGAATTTTATATATAATTATATTAAAAAATAGTTATATATAATTATATATCAAGTATGTTCACATATATATAAATTAATATATATATTTACGTCATATACAGTTTATAATTTTTTTTTTTATACAAAACCTTGTAATAAATACAATACGATTGATGAGTATAAGAGAGTAGAATGGCGAACTAAAAAGAATTTGGAGAAAAACTCCGATTAGGTTTTTTCTTGGAAGATCCTGGGATTGAACGTATATAAACGTGATCCTTGAAATTGATTTTAATTTGCTGCTCTAAATAAGTTTGTTGCTACAAATCTTTTTCTTAATGTATTTCAAGAGATGGTTTGTTTTTGTAGAATTAATTTTTACATTTTTCAAATTTAATCGTAATTTTTAAATAACACAAAATGTTATTTTTTTAAATAAATTTAAATATTTTTAAATTAAAGTATTAAATTTTTCAAGTGCAAGTTCGTACAGAAGCGTCTAGTTCGAGCATGAATAGTGAGCAGAGCAACACGCCCATATCTTCTGCCGAATGAAAGATACTCTCGACTCGTTTACACACGCGTTGAACGCATCGCTTTGAAAGCTACGTATAGCATATGCGCAAGCGCGAATAGTCTGGCGCCAGCAGGTGCGGTTAAATATAGCTTATGCAACGGTATCCTCTGCTTGTTCGTTCGTTCGCTCGTTCATTTGACTCCTTTTATCTTTCTTTCTCATTTTCTTAATCTCTCTCTCTCTCTCTCTCTCTCTCTCTCTCTCTCTCTCTCTCTCT
>NW_018020644.1:32402-47428 GCF_002006095.1 Pseudomyrmex gracilis
TCTCTCTCTCTCTCTCTCTCTTTGTCTCTCTCTTATTTTTCTGTCCTCTTTTCTTTCTTTCTTCTTCTCTTCGCTTTTTTCGTTCTTACTTGTCGAAAAAATGTGTAAATATTGTGTGCTATGTAAAAACTATTTTTAAACTGATTAAAATGTTTTATTGTTGTAATTATTCTAGTAATTTTTGAAAATTAATTTGTCAGAATATTTGATTAAGATTTTTTCTTTTACTTTGAGGTCTGATTCATCTTAATGTATACGACATTTCTTTTCTGAAGTTATTCGGCATTACATCAAGCCACTCAGAAAATACATGTACTTATTATAATTATATAATAATATAATAGCTGCTGTTTAATAATCCACTATATAATACTGTTATGTAATTACTGCTGAACCTAATAAAGCTGTTTTAAAACAATTACCGCTACAAATTTTGCCATAAATTTTTCGATTCATTTCCGCACATTATGTGTGTCATTTGTATGTAAGAAGCTTCACTAGAGTTATGATTGAACAAGCCTCCCTCCACCTTGCTTTCACGAGCTTATTATAGTTCAAGTGCAGCTTGGAGTTTGATTTATTCGAATAAAAGATAATTTATAATTTATTCGAATAAAAGATAATTTTTTTTATATTTTTATTAGACTACTTTTTGTAATTTAAAAATAAGTTATATATATTTTTACTAATTATTTCTGTCTAGATGCATAGTGCAGGTTACATGTTACAATTTTAAACTTATGGATGATATCAGAATTTATATCCATATAACAAAACTTTTCTCAAGAAACTGCCATATATATTTAGAACAATTTTTCGTTCTTTTCTGAAATTACACGCAAGTGGAGTTAGTTGATTTTGCGTGATATTTTTTACACACACACAATGTTACAAAGTCTATAAAAAGGTAATAACAAATAATAAAAGTATTAAATTTTATTTTTTTTTGTCACCTCTTATACGTATATAAGGTTTCAAAGACAAACTTATCTACACAATAGTGCGACGGCCGCAAATTTACTTTTACAAGTAACGCCATATCTGCATACAAATGCAGGCATTGGTTCGCCGCGCGTTCTCGTTCAGATTTTCGTTTTAATACTTAAACATGAGAGATCAAAAGAGTAAGTAGGCCAGAAAACGAAAGAGAAAGAAAGAAGATTATAAAAGTATACGCGTTCAATACATAAGCTTCACCTAACTCAAAATATGTGAGAAAACTACTTAACGCTGAGTTTTGCATACTTTTGTTATGGGATTCAAAATTTTTGTCTTATAATGTTACAGTTTTCAAGTGTTAAGCGAAATGATTTTTTTGTTGATTAATTTTGTTAATTTCTTATTATTTTGCTTGTACAAAATTATTTTATCGATATATATAAATATATATATATGTGTGTGTGTATAATACGTATATATTAAAATTATGAAAATAAAATATGTATTTGTCTCATTAGTTCCATATATAAATACATAAATAGTTTATTATATTTAAACGTTTATTTTTATCTTTTCTGGATGTGACGCCAATAAGTACTAAAGAGGATGCTGAAGAACGCACGGAGAAGAAAAGAAATAGAGTTTAGAGCGTGAATTGTTTTTATAGGAATGAGAACAGAAAAGACTTCTCTCTGATAGAGTTTATTTATTATCGGTATTAATACTGGACTTTTTGTATACAGAGAGATAATTGGTGATTGTGTAAAACTTGCTTTTTTTCTTCTTTTTTGTTAAACAAAAGAAGAGAAAAAAGAGACACAGTATTCTTTTTGGCTTTTTTCTATCTTAAATATAAATAAATATAATTTAATGTGAATAGATACAAAATATTTGATCTATTCAATTTTTTTCTAAAATTGAAGATAATACTAGATCATAAAAAAGTGACGCTCAAACATTGCTTTGTGTGACAGATTTTAATTTACATAATATCAACGGTGTTTTATACATATCGCAAACATTGTTCATTTATATTTTTATAATAATTTATTAATAATTGTTGTGCAGACATATCATTTTCTCTAAAAGAGAATGGTAAGATACGGTGTATAATATGCAGGATAATATGATTTAAATTCTAAAAATATAAAAAATCACTAAGGAAGAAGATGAATATATAGACAAACGTTATAAAATAGACTTTGTATTTTTGTCAAAACTATTGTTTAGATCTATCGGTAATTATAATTATTAGTAGCATGAGATTTTACTTAGGTTACTTGAGAGCGTCAAACTGATATAAAAATAAATATAAATATAAATATAAATAATAAAAATTAATAAATATAAATAAATATAAATACTAATATATATGAATACCTAAATGAAACTATACCACATTCAACCATATCGCATGAGAAACATTGTCAAATCTTGCTTCGCGGAAACATTTTTGCAAAATAGAATATTTGTTTTTGTAGCTACACGCAGCGTCAGTTTGACGCTCTCAAGTGATCTAAGTGAAATCTCATGCTACTAATATAGTTTATAAATATATATATATATATATATATATATATATATATATATATANATATATATAAACGTGTGTCTATAAAAGGAGAAAAAGAACAAGAAATAGCACAGTAATCAATAGAAGAAGTGACAAATTCAAACAGCTACAAGAAAGCGCGATTATACAAAGATGATTCCGTGTGATGGCAAGATGGCTGCGCTGGTGGACGGAGTATCTGTTCACATCTTACCGGGCAGCATTAGATTGATAATGATATTTCTAATACTGTCAGGTAAAGATGTCGCCAGGATTCCGAAGTCAACGATAAAAACAAACAAGTCGTAGTAACAAAGTTTATTTTGTCGATGCAATTTTGCATGACTTTGATATATTTTGCATGACTTTGATATAATCTTGTAGTTTCAATCCGATATCTTTTTTACAAATTCTTTTGACAAGTTTTATTAGTTATTTACTTCCTACACAGAACAAAAATTCCATTAAATATCGCATAGAGCTGATGTCTAATGAACGTCTAATGGAGGTTTTGTTTTGTACGGGTTATTTTCATTATTATAGTTCTGACAGATACACACACTAAAAATACAAATATACATCTCTTTATACACATATAAAACAAACAATTTTGTACATGTGTAAGATATCTGTGATATGTATAAAATTACACTAATCATATCTTTTATATTATGAAAAAATTTAAAAAAATATAATACGCATTTTTATGTATGTATATGTTCTTTTTTTGTCTCTGTCTTCCTATGTTTCTCTCTCTCTCTCTCTCTCTCTTGTAAGCATTATATTAATAAATAAAACCAAGTGAAAAAGAGAAAGATTTTAGTGTAGTCAAGATGTTTAGCTGAATAAGTGATATACTTTCATAATTTTGTACATTCTTCATATGATAGTACACATCTCTCGCTTCCGTGCGTGATAATGTGCAACTGTATTATATGTAATCTTATCAGACCTTGATTTGGGAGAAGACCAAATCAACACGCCTACTTTTTTCTATTGCCGAAAGAACCTTATATTTAGTAGAATCTTGTATATAATAATCTAGAAAGAATCTTATATATATTAAGTATTTAAGAAAAGAGAAAATATATTTTTTCTGATATTGTGTCTTAAGAAGATATATTTATTAAATTAGTATTTTCTTGAATTTTACAATTGTTTTTAGTTTAAGCAGTTAAGATAAAATTTCACAAAAATGTAATGTACAATCTCTGAAATACACATATTTATAAACAAAAAATACTGATTTTTTCTTGTTGTAGAACGTATTAATTAGCATTCTATATATATTTATATGTGGAAATAATAAAACGGTTTCCGAGCAAATACTTGATGCGGCCCCTCGGGGCCCTTGGCCACATCGAAGTCTGCACGTTTCTTCGAGAGAGGAAGAGCTATAAAAAGATGTAAGTCTTCATGCGAGTAGTCCAATCTAAAAATAGGAGAAACGATCCACGAAAGTTTCTCAGCGAGAGCGAATTGAAATTCATATCTACATTGGGTGTTCTAACAAAATTTTTCACAAAACAATCGTACAAAATGTAGACCTTTATTCTCAGGAAATTATTTGGAGCATTTAAAGGCAAAAGTTCTGTATACGAAATTGACGATTATTATTTATTTGCCGATTATCGGGATTAAGTACGGCAAAGCAACGAGTATAATATATAATACACATTATATAAATATGTGTGTTAAGAAACAGAGAAAGTGTGCGTTGAAAGAAGACAACAGCGTTTACCATAGACAAAGAGATTGAATTAACTAAAAACAAGAATAAGAAAATGTTATTTTAAAATATAGCATTAAACGTATACAAAGTATTTAAATCTATACATCCGAAGTGTAAAAAAATAACTACTGATATTAACTATTTCAATATATACATATATGTACACATTTTTTGTGCGCATCCTTATACAATCCAATCATTGTGTATATATTGAGGTAGAATATATGTGTGATCGTATGTAGAACATTAAATTATACGCATGCGCGGTTCTTATTCTGCGCGTGCGTCTTAAGTTCTGGTAGTAGTTGAAGAATCTGTTAGTAGTCTAGTAGTGTATAAGATAGAAGTCTGTGTTTATCCTCTCCCTACTATCTACTGAACCATTATAACATAAGTTATCAAATATATAATTTTTAATTCAAATATTCGTGTATACATAATTTATATAGACTCGACATAATTTGTAAACTGTGCAATTTTTTGTGATAGAAAGTTATAATCAAATATTAAATGTGCGCACACATACACGTGTGCGAAACATACATCTTTTATAATATACACAATATATGTATACGCAAGACAACATAAATTTTTTTATATTTTATGTTTAATTTACACATCTATCAAAAATGTTTTCAAATGTATTGAGTGTAATTACATGCATCTCTAGTTTTGTGTATACATGCTACATTTTATGCAATTTGATCTACTTCTTGTCATATCATGGTGATACAGATAAAGATATCAACATAATATCAGGTTTAATAGAATATTTATGTTTGTAAGATTAATATATATATATATATTAGTTATATTAGTATAGAGAAATTACATTTTTTTTACTATTGTGTATATGAGTGACTTATTTTATTTTTAATATTTTTTTTCAAAATTAACTTATATTAAAATTGTTCCTTTTTAGATGACAAAACAGTTGAATCTGCACTATGGTCAGTTTTATGCAATATGTTGCTTCTCACAATCTTCATCTTTCAACATTCCATCATGGCCAGTGAATTTGTCCAACAAACTTTCTTCAGATTACACATTGAATATCTTCGCAGGAGTATTTACAATGCTTGTAGTGCAGCAAGCTTTCATTTCCTCATCAGTAAATGGCAACAAACTCCAGCTGTGACACTTTGGAAAATTGAAACTTCCAATGATATAACCTGGATGTTATTCTTTGGCCTCCATATGTTTGCTTGGAGTATTATATACAGTGGGTGTATCATGATGGATATTGCAGAGCTGTGTGGACTTAAACAAGTATGGTATAAGATATGCAATAGAAACAATCCATTGGACACAAAATCCAAGGAGTTGTGTAGATACATAAGACATATGAGACATCCTAGTTTAATTGGATTTCTCATTATTTTATGGATTTATCCCTCTATGAGGTAAGATTCAGCAGCGCTTACATTTGTTATTGATTTCTTTTATTTTTCTTTTTGTTTTGTTATCAAGACAATACTAAGCATTAAACAACATCAATTTAAGGAATTGTATCTTTTCTTTATAGCATGGACCGATTATTATTGTCTACTATATTAACGATATATATGATATTGATGTGGACTATAGATTTTGAAGATTACAATTATCATATCAGATATTTTAAAAGAAAACAAATTGAATTGTCCTAAGTATCTAACTAAATGTTTATTTTCGTAACTCAGTTTTTATTTTTGTTTTATATTTATTTTCTTTAATATTTATTTTTTATGTTATATTTATTGTACACTTTATTATTCATTAATCTTTCAACAATTTATTCTAAAGTTCTCAAAATTTCTTTTTTTCTTCATTTTCTCTACAATAATATAATTGAAAGATATTAATTTTTTGTGAATAATTTCTATTTGACATAAATTGTATCAAGATAACATTGTAATAATTTTTTATTTGTAATAATAGAATGTGTTTTTGAATAAAGTATATTAACAGGTTATATTTTAGTGTTGTTTTTAAATAACTTATTTTCTTTATAACAAATTAATTTTATCATGTTTGGTACATAATTTTTTGGATATAAAAAAAGCCCAACAATTCATATTCTAGACTTTAGAAATTATGAGTCACTAGTGATAGTATATAATATTCGATTAACAGCAGTATCAATAATTTTATGGAATGTTTCAATCATTTATTTTTTTGATAATCATCAATCAATCTGTACAATTAAAACCATTTTTAGCTCTTTTCCACATGACATTCTAGCAATTTAGTATAAAGTCAAACAAAAACTATATGCTGTCAACAAATATATAAATATTTCACATCATGATCCCTATAAATTTGTTTATACGATAATTTATGTACAAAAGTAACGTACAATTTCACGCTAAAATTAACTTTTAAAGAGTCGTCTACAATGGAAGTAGGCAGTATAGAGTTCCGCAAACTCCGTTCTGTAAAGAGCCGTCTATAATGGAGAGTTGTAGGCCGTAATAGTAAGAAATTGACAAATCACAGGCAAAGTACAGAAGAATAATCGATTGTGATTTGTCAGTTTCTTACTGTTACAGTCTAAAACTCTCCATTGTAGACGACCCTTAAAACTGTGTTTCCTTAAGAGCCGTCTACAATGAAGAGTTGTAGGCCGTAACAGTAAGAAATTGACAAATCACAATCGATTATTCTTCTGTACTTTGTTTGTGATTGGTCAATTTCTTACTGTTACGGCCTACAACTCTCCATTGTAGACGGCTCTTTAAGTATTAGTTTGTGCGTTGAATGAAGTTAAAGTTTACGTAAGAATTTAAGTTCAGGGCGATGTCCCATTGAGCGGAAATCTATAGCGGAACGGAATGTGCGGAACCAGCTCGACCAATCGTAACCATAGAAAAAGCGAAGGAAAGAAAACGGAATGGCTATGATTGGTCGAGCTGGTTCCGCACATTCCGTTCCGCTATATATTTCCGCTCAATGGGACATCGCCCTCACGGCTAACTTAAGGGTCGTCTACAATGGAGAGTTGTAGGCCGTAACAGTAAGAAAGTGACAAATCACAATCGATTATTCTTTTGTACTTTGTCTGTGATTGGTCAATTTCTTACTATTACGGCCTACAACTCTCCATTGTAGACGGCTCTTTAACGTAACGTAAAGGGTCGTCTACAATGGAGAGTTGTAGGCCGTAACAGTAAGAAATTGACAAATCACAGACAAAATACAAAAGAATAATCGATTGTGATTTGTCACTTTCTTACTGTTACGGCCTACAACTTTTAGGATTGATTTTCTTTCTTCTGATTGGTCAAATTTCAATCCAATCTCAATTCCAATCCGTAGTGTGACATAGGCTTAAAGGACGTAGAATGGCGTATGGACTAACGTAACAGGTCCACTGAGCCATAAGAGCATCAAACCAGAACCAGATCTCAGTCTTCTCTCCTCTCTATATTCAATTATGGATGGAATAAGTAGTGAGATACCTGATTGTATTAAAAAAGTATGTACTGTTAGTCCTAATGTACAAAATATTTCTGATAAAGGTAAGAAAGAGCACATATTTTGTGTAGTTCATAAACTTTTTTTTACGAGAAATAAATTTTCTGTTGTCTATATTTGAACTTGTTCATCTAATAAAAACAATTAATATTGCAGAAGTACAATGTATAGAACAAATACAATTATCTTCACCAAAAAAAAGAAGAGGTAGACCTAGAAAAACTGCAGATAATTCTACAAATAGAAATATAGCACATAATATAACAATTAATAATAGTATCTTGGAAAACACTGTTAATACCGAATACATGACACGCAGAAAAAGGTATACTAGAAAAATCACAATTGCTACTAGTGAACTAGATGATGTAAATGATGACAGTAATGTTGAAGATGAATTTGGTATCAAGAAGCGTGGTCGACCAGTTGGTAGTAGAGGTCGGAGACGAGGTGGAAGTCGAGGTCGTGGTAGAGGAGTATTACAAAGGTCGTTAGATAAGGAATATGTTCCTTCTTTCAAACAAAAAAATAGTTTTACATTAAGAGAAACAGAAGATAAAAAATTAGATCTGGAAGATACAAAACCCAATCTTGAAATAAGTATTGAAAATGATAAGACGAGTTTAAATGCTTCAAATATTGAAAAGAATGTAAGTAGCAATAGGAAATGTGATAATTATTCAGTTTGATATGTACAGCGGGAATTTTGAAATTGCTTGTTTAACACATTTTTGTATGAAAGTATCTGAAAGAAAAAATGCCAAATGAGCTCGTGAAGTTATTAAGCATTAAAGTTATTTGCTTTAAAGGATGAGAAATGTTATTTTTTCAGAATATAGCGATATAGAAACGTGTTATGATTACATGAGCATATCAAAGAGTGAGTGAATACAGGAGAGGGGTCAGGAGAAAGAATTTATAGGCGGTATTTATAGTTTAGATTATCTTAAGCTGATGAGAGATCGTATAAACTGTCTCATTGGCTATAAATCTATCTGAAAATGAACTTAAAACGATCTTAGCTAAGATTTGAACATAAATACCGATCTATACTGTTTTGACGTTTGTGAAAATATAGAAATTGCGCTGTAATTTGCTTCGCAAAGAGTCCGTCTTTTATCTCAGATTCTTACGTTTTTTTGTGCAAAAACATTAAACAATTTTATCAAGATTGTACTGTGAAAATTAAACAGAATAATTATTCTCTTTTCGTCTTTCGTTTTATGGTAAAACGCGTTGAACATGCACAATTTTTTTTTCAAAATCCGCATTGAGGATACTAAATTAAAAATATATAATTATTGAAAATATTTTTACATCTTTAATTACAATTTGATTTCATTTCACACTTTGATTTACAGATAGAATTAGTAACTTGTGCGAAATGCCAAGAACAAATACAGAAAAGACAGTGGTCTACACATAATTTATATCGCCATAATAATATGGCTTGGCGTGAAAATGAAGAACCATTGGTAAGTAAATATTCTTTAAAGATATAACATACATAACTTTATGAAACGTAGCTATATATATCTATATATGGTAAACTTGTTTACACAGAACTTCGAAAATAACGACAAAATGTTGAAAAAAGTGTTAGCTTCTGCTCTTAAAACAAAAAAGAAAAGGACATCCCAACGTACCTATTCATATCTAACATGTGAAAAGTGTGGAATTGCAAAACGAAGTGTTGTTGGCTTTATATCACATATGCAATTTTGTGGAAAGTCAGAAGCGGTAAGTATAAGCAAAATGCAAATTTTCTACTTACATGCGTACATTCTTTTTTCCTCTCTGTGCGCTCTCTCTCTCTTTCTTTATCTCTATCTCTATCTCTTTCTTTCTTTTTTTGTCTTTATGTGTTTATGTATGTTTAAGACATTATACTAAGATTTGTTTCAACATATATATATATATATATATATATTTTATTAATTTATTAAATGTAGTCTTGTGTGTTGTTTTTATTATAGGAAAAGCAAGCATTAATGATGACATGTTCTACTTGTCAAGCCGTTATGATGCCTTCTTCCATGGAAATACATGAACGTAGTCATAAGCATTTAGAAAAGAACAAAGATAAAGAAACTATACATACAGAGATGCCAATTATACAAACAGAAAGAGTTAAACGGAAAGCTGCAGAAAGGTAAAGCAAATATTTTTAACAAATATTATATATATATATATATATATAAATTACTTTAATATTATTATTTTCTTAAATTAATTATTGTTCCGCTTTATATAAAACTCAGAAAAATAAAAGTTTCAATCTTCCTGTCTACTATGTAGTGCTTTAATTACAGAGCAGTACCGAAGATAATGGAGCTTAACAAATATGCAAATGAAGAACTTTCACTCAAGAAAATAAGACGCGATTCTTTTATAGCGGTATGTGGTAAAGTTTAAAAATATTAGTCTTATTTTAGTTTATATATACAGTTACACACACACGCACACACACACACACACATATATATATATTCTGTGTACAGAAGCAGCAAACTGAAAGAAGAATACCAAGCATTTGGAAAGCTATTTGGAAGAGAGATTTGGCTTCAAACGGTATTGCATGTTGTAGACAACCAAGTTGTACTTATAAGTGTTCTTCATATGAAAGTATCTTGGAACATTTTTTTAAATGTAATTTTATTCCGCATGAGGTAAAGTATATAAATGTGACTTTTTTATATATATAAATAGCTAACCACATACACACATGTAAAGAAAACTCTTTTTTTTTTTTTCAGAGTTTTCTGTGTAAACTTTGCACATTTACTGCAAATTCTAAAAACAAACTCAAAGATCATTTAAAAAAAGTTCATGCAAGTGAAGACTTCGAAAAAGATCCTGATTTTGATGAAAACGATGAAGAAAGTGAGGAAGATGAAGAAGACGAGGAGAATTCATCGGATGAAAACATAAATGAATTTAGTATTAAAAAAAAATATTGTTTTGACAGATCAAGTAAGTCGAGTAAATAGATCACATTAGACATAAGAAATAACGAATTTCTTTTCACGTTATAATGTTAGACAAAGATAATTAATAATATTAACCATATCCTGAAATTTTAGAAACAAAATACAAGAAAATAGCTATTTTGGATAAAGACTTAACACAAAACCCACAGTCGACTGAACTTTTTAAGCCAACTTTATATTGGACTTTTGAATTGTAAGTTCTCTAATTAATAGTTCTCTTTAGATAGATTGATTGTGCGCGCGCGTAATGTGTGTTTGTGTGCGTATATATGTATCTCTCGCTCTCTATAAAAATTTAAGTTTTTTTATTTGCAACAGCCAGCTAAATAATTACGAGCTTACGTTATTCAATTGTCTCATGCCAAACAATTTTACATTATTGTCAAATAATGATGTCGCAAAATATCTCCCCGAAATGGAAATTTCAATGGCTATAAAACAAGTGAATGATAATTCATCAAAAAATACAAGATATTTTGATAATGATAAGTGGAACCGTCTTCATAGATTCGAGAGCGATATTTATGACGGTACGTTGTACCTTTTGTTACCTAGATTGCAAAACTAACAACAGTTTGAACAAAATATAATCAAGTGCTACTAAAATTTTTAATTATTTATATTTTTCCTTAAAATGCGCCTAAATCATCAAATTATACATTGCATCAGATGTACCAACATTTTTTGTTGGTGGTCCTGTATGGGCTTTAGCATGGTTACCTATTCCATCGCCAATGTACATTAAAAATCCAACACAATATGTTGCAATCAGCACACACCCAACTATGCAAAGCGAATATGCCGTAGGAAAAAGTTATTCCCAACCAAATGTTATTCAAATATGGAATGTTGGAAATTTAAATCACGAGTAAGTAAAACACATGCAATTTTAACTAACATCTTAATATAGCAAAATTCTTATATTTTTCGACAATAGAACTTAAAAATTTTTTTTATTCTCACATTTCCCATGTATTCCTTCAATTTTTGACAAGAATCTTGCGCATGTAAAGTGCCTGTAACAGTCGGTAGTGGGATAACAGCATGATAGAAACAAGTGAAATAAAAGAATCACCGCTCATGAGAATATAGAGCGGGAAATATGCTGTATGTATTTTAGTTCTCCTTAGAAAGAAAACAAGGTTACAATTTCTTATACTATTACGTTTGTCAAGTCTTACTTTTTTTCGAGGATCTACATTTTTTGATAAAGCGTAAGTTCTACTTGCTGTTCGCGACGTTCGTCAACGTTACCTATCTTTGTTTAACATTCGATGAAAAACAAACATAAAATGATTCTATGAGCGTTGCGAATGGCAAGTGGGAACTTACCCAAAGTAGATTCTGAACCATCGAGAAGTGAAGCGGCGAGATTTGAATCCATTATCTCGGCCGAGTTAACGATACTACATCAAAATCAATCCACTAAGCTATCTCTCTCCTTGATTTGTGCAATAGTATATTGAAAGTGTGCGTGTAAAATATATAAATATATATTTCTCTCTATTTCAGAATTAATAATATAAATAGACCACCTGTTTTATCCTACGCCATCGCGCATAATAGCGGTACAGTTTGGTGCTTAGAATGGTGTCCTTCCGGATGCTATCAGGATGTGGAACTGGATAATTACAAAGCGGAAGAAAATACACTTAGGCGAATGGGATTACTCGCGGCCGCATGCTCAAATGGATGTGTAAATATTTTCTCCTTACCATTTGAAGACGGACTTAAATTTGAAAAAACAGAATATACTTCGTGAGTCTTACTTTAACGATTTTGTTCATCATATGTACTTGTTCTATTTTTTATTTTTTATTCTATTCGTATTATTAATAATATTTTAATGCGACTTATAAGGTGGCCAATTTACAAAAGCGACCCAGTAATGACACTTGTTGTAAATCATGTTATGTACGAGAAAAAAGAACAAAACTGGCAGTGCACTAAGCTGTCGTGGACAAAGGAACATGGACACAAGTGAGAGTCGCATCAAAACAATTAATTTGTTTTTAAATATTCAATTGCACTCTATGTAAAAATAACATGAAAACAAATATTGTTTAGCATCATCGCAGCAGGCTTTTCAAACGGTTACATTGCATTATGGAATCTTAGAGCTACCTCTTTTTTGGCACTTCAAATGCGGAATAATACAAGAATTCTAAGTGCATTCAAACATTTTTTTGCTCATCATAATGCAGTTAGTAGTGAGTATTGCAAATTCATATACATATAATAAGTAAAGAAATTAAAAATGTAAACTATTATTTCATCTTTTTGTGTAGTGATAGCATTAATTCCGTATGGCGGAAGTCGATATTTAGCCTCTGGCAGCTTAGATAGAACATATAAATTTTGGGACTTAGAAAATACAAACGTACCGCAAAATTGTGTAAAAAAGGGTATAATAGTAGACGGTAAGTGGATGACAAACTGGCCGTGTGCAGTTCTTAGTTTTGACGATGCACTAGGGTAAGTTTTTCACATTATCATATATATTAAAAAATATAAAAAATTAGTGATATTAAAGAAGAAATAATAAAATATCTAAGAAAATCATATTTTTAACACAAAGATTTTATTCTAGATACAAATGTACACTTTCTCAAGTTTTACCATTGAGGGAATACAGATATAAATGCTGTCCAATTTTGACAGCCAATGGACCAACTTATGTGAGAACATATGTTATTTTCTTATATAAATAATAAAAGTAAATTTGTTTAAACCTTAATGACAGTTAAATTTTTAGAGTATCACAGTTAACGATTATGCTAATAGCATTGCACATGGTACATTAGCTGGAGAAATCCAAAGTATCTTTCCTCATCATTTATTACACACAGACAAATTGCTTCCTACGAAAAGACAAGTAAAAAATGTTCTTTCTTATATTGTTTTATATTTAAGTCTTTTAACATTTTTTGAAACTTAATTTGTTTTTATATTATCTTTATGTAATACAATAATCCTGTTTTTAGTCAATCTCTTTTATCAAAATAATAGATTTCTCAGAACAATATCAAGAAAAAGGAGATAAAGAAAATAAAGGTGATAAAAAGAATTTAAGAGATTATCGTTACATGCCAGAAACTTATAACGAGTGCAAAAATCGATTTGGCATAGTTTTTTACAATGATTTTGTGGTAAGTTTTGGTACTTTTTTTAAATTATAAATAGACGTAACTTGAAATTAAATGATGAATAATTTACATAATATTATATTTTTATATTTTTTTCATTATATTTTTATATTTTACATTCAAACTTCACTATATATAAAAATATAATAATAATATTAATAAAATATAATATTAATATTACATAATCATACTTTTATAATCCAGGATGAGAAAAAAGAAAATAAAAATAAGCGGAATGAGAATGAGAATTTGATAATCAATATTGAACAATATTCGTTCACTTCTGCAAACAAAGTGAGTCAACAATCTTTTTTCTATTTTCTTTATTCACACAATAGTACAAATTATTTGTCACAGAATATTATATATATATATATATATATACATGTTTCATTTTTCTGTTCTATATATAGAGCTATTTTTCTATTTTTTTCTCTATATGTAGAGATAATTAAAAATAAAACATAAAGTACAATAAATTAAATAAAATATTAATTTTTAGGTAGCTTGGAATCCAAATGCATGGAGTTACTTGTGGCTTATAGTCGGTTATCAAAGTGGATTAGTGAGATTATTGAATTTAAAATTTATGTCTAATCTTCATGATCTTGACTGTATGTTGCCATCGCATGTGAAAGATCTACTTGCTAAAAAAGGCAACTTGTCTCAGTGATTGTAAACTTAGTTCCATCGTGAACATATTGTTGTGAATATTGTATACGATATATAAAATGTAATTTTTCATTTACTCTAATTATATATCTTTTTTTTTTTTTGCTTTCAACTTATTAACTGCAGGGGAATCGTAGGTGAATAAAGGTACAAGTGCTCGCTTATGTGGCTTAAGGTTAGAATACAGTACATAAAAGCTGTTCCAGAATTGCTGCGAGCACGCTGCCAGTGTTAAAATTGTATAATATATGTGACGTAAACTATAGATCTTTAGCGCTGGCAGTGAATTTTGGAACACAGTCCATAATAAGTCCTCGCTTGAGTGCGTGCCACTTCCTCGATGTTCTCGGTGCTGGCCGGTCAGTTTGCAACTCTGCTAAGAAACCGTAACTGAACCAAACCAAACCTTAGGCGAATATGTAAAATATCGTGGATGTACACAACGCGTCACTGAATCGCGGAATAGGCGCGGGGATCGGGGGGCAAGCGGGGCGGTTGCTCGTAGCGCCAACGAGCGCCGTGCGAACTAACTAGTAGCA
>NW_018020644.1:48038-99370 GCF_002006095.1 Pseudomyrmex gracilis
ATATATATATATACACATGTTATTTGTCAACGTTAAATATTAAGTAATTGGCCAATAGTTTTACGTTTTGAGAAGAAAATAGGAAGGAAGAGCAGTTACATTATCGACACGACGTAGTTGTGGACAACCGACTGCTACTAGGTAGTTCGCACGGCGCTCGTTGGCGCTACGAGCAACCGCCCCGCTTGCCCCCCGATCCCCGCGCCTATTCCGCGATTCAGTGACGCGTTGTGTACAAAGTCCACAGATTAGATAAGTAATTGCCATCTTGTATTCAAGTTCATTCTCAGAATATATATATATTGGTAGAAACAATTGGAATTTCAGAACAACATTTATTACTGCAAGTGCCAAGTGTTGCAAATATTTTCTCACTGAACTTTTTTTTGGAATAAATTAAAAAATGTTAAAGGTATGTATGTTTATTATATTATATGGAGAAATAATATATAAAAGAAATAATAAATTGTATTTGTACAGTTTATAATAATTATCCAGAAACATGGTCTCAAGAACAGATTGCGATAAGATTATACTCGTTTGATTTGTTTTAGTTAAAAACAGAAGACTTTCTGGTCGAGAAACGTCCGTCTTGTCTACAAAGCGAGTTAATAAAAGCGTTAAATGTTTTTTTTTTTTTATTCTTTTGTAATATCCACGTATAAAAATAAATAAAAATAAAAATTTATAAACAAAAATAACAAAACTTTAGGTTATGCGAGGTATCAAGGTGACTGAAAAGATACAATGCATGAAAGTTTGCCAAACAACTTCGCTTTTCGTGAAATTTTGAAAACGTATGTGAAACACACATAATCGTGCACGCCTATAGAGTCCGATCATTGTGCCCCGCGCGCTCATTGGTTCACATTTATTAATTCATATCTCACTAACTATTGCGAATTTCGCAAAATGATAAATAACTTCTCTGTTCAGAATGACCCGATCTACCTACCTACACACGTCAGCTTGTTTGTTCGTTGTCAGACACCCTGTGTATATATATATATATATATATATATATACAGGGTGTTTGGTAATTGCTGTTATTTTCACCGCTAAAACAAATGATCTTTTTACAGGGCATTACAGCTTTCGTGACTGGTGGTGCTTCTGGATTGGGTCGCGGTACTGTAGAAAGATTTGTTAAGCAAGGTGCAAAAGTAGTTATTGCTGATTTACAGATATCCAAAGGAAAAGCTCTAGCCGATGAGCTGGGAGAGGCCAATGCAATATTTGCATCTGTAGATGTGTGTACATTTTAGTTTTTATATATTGTGTTGTGTTATATTTTTTTGTTGTAAAAACTATATTTTCTCTTTATTTATATTTATTTTATTTTCTATTTCTTATATAACACATTATGTGTATACTATCAAATACAACATTCTTATTTCACCCTAAAGTATGGAGTGTGACGCAGCTGAACGATCTGTAAGCGCGCGCGTGTGTGTGTGTGTGTGTTTTGTACATTGATTACAACTTTATAATTTTTTTGTTATTCATATTTCTTATTTCTATATACTATCGTATATTATCGCATTTCTTATCTGAATATGTGTATATATGATCTGCCAATTTTATAACTTGCTTATCTTTTCTTTCAAGGTAACTTCAGAAGCTGATGTACAAGCTGCTCTTGATTTAACAAAACAAAAATTTGGCAAGCTCGATGTCCTTGTTAATGCTGCAGGCATTGCTATAGCAAACAAAACATATAACAGCAACAAAAAGCTTCCTCACAAACTGGAAGACTTTGCTAAAATACTTCAAGTTAATACTGTGGGCACTTTCAATACTATTCGTTTATCTGCAGGACTGATGATTGAAAATACTCCTAATCATGACGGTCAAAGAGGCGTAATTATTAACACTGCTAGTGTGGCAGCTTTTGATGGTCAAATTGGTCAGGCTGCTTACTCTGCTTCGAAAGCAGCAGTCGTGGGTAAATTTTTCTTTATTGTTCATTTATATACATTATAATTTCTGTAAAGTAGTATATATGATATACATATGTATTGAGTGATCATAAACTTATATGTTTTGTGTGTAAGGGACAAAATGGTTTTATGTATATTTTTTTCTCTTGTGTGTGTTATGTAGGAATGACTTTACCGATTGCTCGTGATCTTTCTAAAGACGGAATTCGTATCGTAACAATTGCTCCAGGACTTTTTAATACTCCATTATTAATGGAGTTACCCGATAAAGTACGTACTTTTTTGCAGAAGAGTATTCCATTTCCTCAGAGGCTGGGAAATCCCGATGAGTATGCCATGTTGGTGCAGCAGATCGTAGAAAACCCGCTATTAAATGGAGAGACAATCAGATTAGACGGTGCTTTAAGAATGCAAGCTTAAGGAGTTATCAGTGCCGTGATGAAAAACAGGTTTAAAGGCAAATTTTGCATAAAATACACAAAACTTTTATATTTTGAATTATAAATAAATAAATAAACGAGTAAATATATAATTTTAGATTTTCCGATAGAACAGAAAATATAGTAGAGCTCGTATTTATATACGTATATCATGCTCTTCCATTTTGCCGTCGTTCCTCGTTCTTTTCGTTCTCCCGGAGCTGCTCCAAATTAGTGTCTTTTTCTCTCTTTTACCCTTTCTTTCCTTCTCTTCTGATCCCTCCTATCCGGATTTTCTTTTTTCTTTTCTTAGCAGTAACCTCTTCCTCTCTTTTTCTCTTCTCACTCTCTTCCTCGGCTTCTTCTCGTCAGCTCGTTCTACCTCATCTTGAAGTGTGTGAAAATAGCAGATCGAACGAACCGAGTGAGGAAGAAAGACGCTGATATTGTGCGCTCAGCGAGGTAGCAAAAGACACGTCTTTGTGTCGCGGTATCTTCGTTCAGGCAATCTTTCCTGTTCTCTTCCTCTCCGTCTCTAATACTTCCTCGCCACTGTGTATTTTCTATGTAAGAAATGCGCTTTTTTTGTTCTCCGCGCTTTCTTTTGCACGTAACACGGATAGCTTGTTTCTTTTCCCTCTCCAGAAGCCGAATTAAAATCGTCTTTCCATTTTAAAACCGCTACGGTAAATAATCGCTCGTATTTATATAAGTATATCAAATGTATATATATAATATTTTATCGCTTTCGACGGTTTTCTCGCCGCGCTGTAAAATAACTGCGCGGAGAAAAACTCGCTCGCATTGCGCGTTAGGTTGTTTGAATCTTGCTCGACAACGAGCAAATTCGCTGTCGCGCAAACAACACGTTCCTGTTGTTGACAGGATATTTCCTGTAAATTCCCCGGCTGTGTATATTCCTGTACATGTAACACGTCTGTCTATATAGCATGTCGACGTTGATTGATCATACGAAAGACCCTTATCTTACCAGCCAAGAATAATTCGTCAAATTGGTTGGCTCGACCGCCAGCGGTAAGCAAATTTTTGTATATGTATAATACGCCTTTGCCAACGTAAAAATAGAACAGCTGTTTACAAGTTACGGGCAGAGAGAGAGAGAGAGAGAGAGAGATCGCTTACTTATTACGTAAACATAAACGTCGAAAAAGGCAAAAGAGATGCTTTCCGATTTGATGCTTGCATCGTGTTTGACGCACAAATCATGTTGTACATAATGAAGGTGTAAGAAATTCATGCTAAACTTTAACGGTAAAGATTTACACGTGATCGACTGACATGTTGATAAACAATGACAAATGTTATACAGGTAATCAACAATCAAATTTGTGTGAATTTCGAAGCGGGCAGTCGGATTTAACGCTCTGAATCGAGAAATCGACTTACAAATTGTTAGTTATCGCAGCAATTACAGTATTCGGCGATACTGGTAATTCGACTTGAAAGAGTTCTCGTTCACTTTAATAAGCAAAAGTAAATAATAACGTATGGTTATTTTCGGAAACTGATTTAGAGACTTTAGCTAAGTTATCTGGACTTTTGTCAGAATACTACGAAACTTACGGAAATAAATAAAAAGATAAGAGCTTGTGCAACTTATTAAAAACATTGTTCATACGCTGTCATCCTGTATTTTATTGCTCGTATCGGCCTATTAATTAATTTGAACTTTTCACGAGCGATTGTTTGATTATTAAAAACAACTGTCATTTGTTTGTTGTCGAGCTGGATATACTCAAACTCGTAATTTTTTGATTGGCTTATAAAAAGAACTCCCGCGAGGACAAAGTTCAAGTTAAAACACATGAAAATTGCAAACAAAGATTAAAAATTAAGCCCACGTTCAGACCTCACGAAGAAATTAGAGTTTTATTATATATGCGTATTTTTTGTTTCTAAACACGATGCGTGCACAAATGCCGAATGATTGAAACACAAATTATTGAAGCGGTAAATGTTAATATTTTGTTTGCACAGCGACAGACTGTCTACACTAGCCTTGGCTTTCATCAGTAATGAGGTAACCGCAGGCGGGTGTGCGTGTACGCATGTATGCGAACTTGCACGTGTTCGCTGAACGTCGGTGTGATATGAGCCGTATGTACACGGTTATATATTGGCCATCAGCTGAGCGCACAAGTCACCCAGTTGCCAACCCGTTATCGCGCACGCCTCGAAGTGCCTACGTGTTATTGATATCTTAGATCTTAGGAAGAAGCAGACAGACACAGAGAGCATGTCCAGAAGCGAGTTTGATTGTTTCCGCGAACATGAGCCAGAAGACTATTTGTCACCAAATTAGAAACAGATATGCCAGAGTTTCGCTCGATGCTTTTTTGTTTAATTTGAGGTCATTGAATATTAAGATCATTTATAACAAAAGAGAGATTAAGATTGTTTATAACAAAACTATATTCGCGCCAAACATGAATATATTATATAACATACAACATGTAGGCTGTTACACTTTACAAAAGTAAATTAGACAAGAAAGTCGGTTGAGACGATATAAAAAGAATAATTACGTAGACGCACAGAATGGTGTGCTGAATATTAAAATCAGTGCGCAATCCTTGTGAGCCGGTTTATGCGATATAGAATTTTTCACGGGAGCTCGAGGAACAGCGCCAATACATAGTACGAGTTTTCGAGATGGAAAACAGGTTGTGTCGGGTGAGCGCACGCGAGCAAAACTGGTTTCTCCTGTCCAGTTCTATACATCGCGATAATTGCGAGAACTAATTGAAACAATACGACGACTACGCGCGCGCGCGCACCACACACACACACACACAAAAGCATTTCAAGCTCGGTCTACGCTCTTTGCACTTTTGTTATTTGCAGTTATTTTTATATCGCGTTGATAACGCTTGTGCAACAATTAGAATTTATCGAATGTTTACAGACGAGAGAGATATTGTGTGCAAATGTTTTTACTGTTTTATGTGTGTTTAATGTTTTAAACTTAATATCAAATTTATTTATTGCGTCAATTTGTTCGATCGCTTATTAAATTCACGCTTATTCATTTCACGTATTTCATTTTGATTTTCTGTAAACATTGATATTGAAAAATTTTTTTGTTCGCAATACTTCCTTTGTCATATCGCGCGACGTATGTATGCTACCGTATTGTACGTGTTTCATTAAACGTCAATGTTATTTTTTAATTATAAAAGTTTTTGTCTGACAAATATAGTTACAACCGATTAGTCATCGGATTAATCTAGATATGTCACATTCGGAGTGATTTCACTGATTAGTTTTCAATCGCGAAGAATAGTATCTTAGAACTTATCTTAGAATTTTGTCTTTCTTTGTCTTTTCTTTATCTGATCCTCAGAAAAACAATTGAAAAATTTTTATTACTTTAATTTTATCTTACGCCTTGTTTCAGATAAGACAGAGATTGCGCAAAATCTCTGAGAGAACGTTCAGGATGCAAAAGAAGGAATTATCAGGGAATGAGAAATTGAACATATGCGTTATTTGAACGCAGGTAAAATTTCGTAAATATTACAAATTAGAAATAACATCACATAGCAGTTTTTAATATAGAAAATACATTTGCAAACGATCACTATATAACATACAGAAAAGCCGTGATATTAATCGCACGGGTAAACTACGTAATCGAACTTTTATTTCGCGCAAGTAGATACAAAAATATCAAAAGCATAGCGAGCGTCGCGTAAATATCGTTGCTGTGCAACATTTTACAAGTATTTCCTTTTTCTTATCTCCGACGTTCTGCTTTCCGTTTGTGAGATCAGAAAAATCTTCTTTGATGGTTCGTAAAGTTCTTCGTTAAGTGAAAGCGACAAAAATATGGCCTGTGTAACACAACTTACAATTTTCGACGTACGTATGTAACGCCGCATGTTGTCATCTCTCGTGAATCAATTTTGTTAACGTTTGTCTTGTGAACAAATAATCACTACAAACAATAACCAATAGTAGAGATAACATAATCGGTCAAATCCGCTATCTTTCACGCATGCAAAAAACAACTTTATGCTACAATTTATCGGTAACTGAAGTATTGTGTCAGCGCGCGCGTTTAGACTTTTTCTCAATTCTACAATATGTTCCGCGCAAATATATCATCAAGGATACGTTTCGAGATATAGGTGATACTCTAACAGAGACATCTTATAGATATAGTATTCTAGTTTATACACGACATATATATGTATATATACGTGTGTGTGTTTTGTAATAATTTTTTATTTTTTGTTTCGGTTTAGAGACAACACTTGTACTGTTCTCATACATTGTTTAATCTATAGGGATAACGCTATACAAAACCTGGGATAAATTTTTGTGTATATAACACGTCTAATAAACTTCTTACATACACTATAAAAACGTGATTAACATATGGATATCATCGCCATTATCACATTCGACATTATTGTATTTATCACGATTTTATAGAAAGCACAAAAATGTTATTTTATCCATATTTAATCCTCAACACAGTCATAAACAAAGGCTGGCAAACGCTATGACATTTCACATTTTTTGGTGAATTGTACGTGTGTGTGTGTGTACACACAAACACATACATATACACGTACACACGCTACATATGATATTATAAAAAAATTGAATGTAAATAAAATAATCACAAAGTTTATGGTTTCTCCAGTTTCTTTTGTAATAGCTCACACAGCTGGCTATTTTATTTCGCACAGTAATTTGCAATTTCTTATAAAATATATTATTACATATATTATACGATATATATATATATATATATATATATATATATATATATATATATATATATATATATTTGCAATAGAATATTAAAAAATTGTTATATTATATTTGACAATATATAATATAATACACATTCATATTGATTTTTATATTTTCATGTAAAAAAGTGCTTTTATACTGTTTAAGATTAATCGTTTACGTAAAACGATACGCACTTGCAATTCACCCACACATTGTTAATCATCAACTAATTACAATTAAACGAGGCCGCGCGAGTATTGCTTTCTATCGCTCTGCAATACAACAATTTCTCGACTTTTGCGACGTCGTTTGTTATTAACAAATAATTGCTGACTACAATAGTACGAATAGATGTTTTGCGGGATTTAGCCAAATATCACATCCCAGAAAGAAATAATCTTTTTCCAGATTGATAATTTATAACTGTCAGTTTGACGAATAAATTTTTGTATCGATAGTTTACTTTGTTATAAAAAAAAACGTGACTTTTTTTAAACTGAGTATAATGTCTTCTCGAGCAGTGATTTTTGGTTATCCCGTATCGGCTAAGTTCCGACTGACTTTAAAACGGACAACATTTCAATGTTGTTTACTTAGTACATCAGCAAATCAGTCTTACACCTTCAAATGCGATAGCCCAATTTACACAACACGTCGTTTGTAACTACGACTTTTACCAATTTCTTAGTTATTTCTCTTTTTTGACGTGATAAGAAATAAGGAGATACTCGGAGAATAGTAGGAAAGTTGGACGGGACTGTGTTTCTTCTCCCTTAAATTTAACCGGTCCAATCTTATTATTTATAGTGAGAAATAAGTTATTAACTCGTTTACGTAAATGTTATTCTAAACTGATATCTTATTTAAGAATTTCTGCTTCGCGATTGTTGCAGAAAAGTTTGGTTTCTCGATTTAATTTGTTACATTTATTTGTTTTATAATAATAAACGGAAATTAAACTCATTTCTAATTTTAAAAAAGTACAAATTATTTTTGTTTTTGCCAAATCACCTTTCCAAGATGATCTTTTAAAAAAACTGTAGGAAGAAGAATATTTAAATATTGTATATATATATATATATATATATATATATATATATTATCTTTGATCTTTTCTTTGAGCATACAAAAATATAATGTACAATAAATTTCTGCAAACTCATATTTCTAGATCTTGAAAAATATAGCCTTTATTTCACTAATTTTAATATAATGAGATTATATAAATCAGATCTTGTTTTTGTGTCATAATCATATGACAATATATATAAAAATATATAAATATATGTGTACAATATAATAAAATATATACGTGTGTGTGTGTGTGTGTAATACATTTTCTAAGATTCAAAAGTTTCATCTCCGAACATCCATTCGAGAAGAGTTTGCTTTTTCTGACAACAATGATTCGATTAAGACCGGTTAAATCATCGCTCTTCTTTCTCTAAGCAAACCACGAAAAGATTTTCAACTTCGGTATATTTCGTGTTAAAGACAAAGAGAACAAAGCGTTCGTAGTTTTACGCAACACGATTTCTCTCGACACCGCGAAGAATACTTTGAACGCAAGCGTCTGTAGTTCTTTAAATCCTAACAATAAATCGTACACTTAATTGTCTTGTATTTTTTCTTAATATCACAAACATATCTTCAATTTAACTCTAATAGTATTACGACAAAAAGCGAGTTACTAAATGGAAGCGATACATAAAAAAAAGAACGAAAAATGTAAAGAAATAAAAAAATATAGACATAAAAAACGTGAACAGATATTAACCACAATGTAAAATAGAAATATGTACGGTAGTCAACAAATAATAATAATAATAATATAATAATAATGATGATGATGATGATGATGATGACGATGATGATGATAATAATGATAATAATAATAATAATGATAATGATGATGATAATAATAATAATAATAATAATAATAATAATAATAATAATAATAATAGCAATATAATAATGACTGAACTGAAGGGAAGAGATTCAATAATTCAATGGCAAAACACGTTAATCCTCCAACTTTTTGCTCTTCCTTTTCTGAATTTGCTCTTCCTTTTTCATTTATATATGTATTCGAGACTGCATATGAAATTAAAGCAATAAATTTTCGAGAATTGCCCTGTTCTCTTGTGTTTATATTTTTTATACACTAAAATACACATCAGTTATCTAGTTTAGTGAATATATGCATTATTATTGTGTACACAATTTCATATATTTTTTCCATTTTTTTTATACAATAAGAAATATGTTTACGAAGTATTCGAAACCGTACTGCTCTTTACTCCATTGAGAAATCTTGTTTTAGTTACAATTATGTATAAGCAACAAATCTGTAAGGATTTTCCAAACGTTCCGAACTATTCACAAAATTTACATAAAAATTATAAGAACATTTACAAAACAAAGTCTTGAAAAAACAATATTTAATTAATTTAATTTAAAAAGCGCAAGAAATTTGTCAGTAAAATTGCTAGGACAAATTTAACACAAAAGAAACACTGTTTCCGCCGACGGATTCGATGAACCACCTATTGCTAGCACATCACTACAACGTTTTGATACCATGGAAATGATTACCGATATATCGCGATATCGAGAGAAGATATAATTTAATGAGATTTTTTATAGCGATCATATAAAGGGAGAAAATTACGTAGGATAAAGATTGACAGATGAAATGATAGAATAGACTGCACATCTGTGCCAGATTATACAGGATGTTCTAGAAAAGTGCACTACTACGATATATCTTAATTTACAGCAATTAACTAATAAATGTAAATTATTATTTAAAATTTGAATATTTATATAGAGATATTTACGTAGAGATTTTCATAAATTTTTAAAATAATAATTACATATAATAGAATATAAATTTCAAATAGCAATATTAATTGAATCAATATTAATTAATCGCAAATAATTTGTATTAATTAATTACAAATTAAGTATTTTATCCAAGAATCCTGTATTATCCTGTAAGATTTCTTGTTTTTTTGTTGGCAAATATGCTGCCACTTTTGATTTCCAATATTATTTCGCAACGAAAAAACAGAGAATAGAATATTGCTTGCCTGTGTTACTAGAGTCACATGAGCTTCAAAAGACCGTCTCTAAACATACGACGTGGGCTATATAGCTACCTGACTATGAGTGATTAGTAAAACGCGTTTTTTGGTTCTAAAACTAATCATACTTGCTACGTATCACGTGAAATTTGTTACAAGTCTTATAATCACATACCTTCTTCGAGAACGAAGAACGCGAGAGCCTCTCTCTCCTCGCGATAAGATCTGTTACTACTAGAACTTGTCTCGCGCTATCACAATTATTGAACGCATAGGCCTCTTCTCCTTGAATATAGTATTGCAAGAGAACAACATATAAAACAAAAAGCGAAGTTTTTTTTATCGTTAACCCTTTAACCGATTCGCTGTTCTATTATATAACAAACTGTAGAAATTTCTTATACAAATAATATACTTGTAAGTCCGCATCTGAGCTTTATTAAAAACCTCCAACTCTTCAACCTCAAAAATACTTTAATCCTTTTTCACGACTATTAAGTTGTATATTTCTTAAAAACTGTGATCTTGCAAATTGTAGAAATCCTGCATCTTTTTGGACACAATTGTTTAACTTATTTCTCTGAATTATAATTTTTATTATTTTTTTCAGTTACTAGTAAACTCGTTAAACTAATTCGTTAAACCAACTAAATACGTCTAGATTTTTTTAACTGTCACATTCTTACGCGATATATTTTTGTCGTAAGAATTAATTTTGTTTTGAAAAATAATTGCATTCAAAGTGCAACTATGTTATCAATATTTAAGTAATATTATGAACTAGATGTTTTTCTTTTTTCATTCATTGCAACAGTTCAACCGCAAAATCCGCGACTTTTCTCGCGCAATCGTTTTTTTTTTTTTTCATTTTTTTTTTCATTTTTTTTTATTGAAAAAATTTAGAAAGTTTCTCAAAAGTAGCTGTCATCCGTAATATGAAAATCCAATTGTATAATTAAAGGGTTAACGCATCTTCCCGCGCGCGAGCACAGCAAAATCTTACAACATGCCATTAAGAACGACGAAATCTGACCTGTATGTTGCAACGATGCTTTCGTCGCTCCAACTCCCTTCTCTTTTTCTGGTCTTGCGATATTGTATGCAATTGTATATTTCAGCTGACGTCTTTTTAGAGCGACAGACTGGCAAAAGTAGCGATACCCGTTTGTGCACATTTGGCAAAACAGGAGATCGTTTAATATACAAAAATCCCATTCTGTGACCTCGGCATTTCTCAATGATACTGTTGATAGGATCTGTAGAGTTTCTTCTTTTCTAAGGTGAAATCTCTACTGATCATGATAGTGCCACCGCGCGTAAGATTTCTGTGAGAAAAACAACAAATTGAATATTGAATTTAGTCGCACCTCAAACAATCGCGTACATTATGTTGTGTATAAATTTTCATGCTTGTGGAAACGAAAGATCTCGATATAGATAATTCAACATTATCCCGATCTACAATTTGTGTAAAATATAGAGATAGTTTTGTAATACGATTTTATTTAGTCAAAATAATTTGCATAGCAATGATAAAACATAACAAGAAAATATTTAGAACATTGCTTATACATTTTTATAAGTTTTATATCATAAAATGTGAGATTTTTTACTGAATTGTATCAACAAGAAAATTTTACAAATAGAAAGCAACTTGTCCAATAACAAGATTTGTCAAGTCATACTCACTTTAGAAATTGAGGTAGCAACATGTGCCAAGATGTGTGATCTTGCTTTAGCGTGAGATAGAGTTCGAATGTCGATACAGCACTGGGATCGCACTGTATTTTTGACAGTTTGCGACACATACTGTCGGTCTCGAAGCTGATAAATAGCGTGCAACCTCTGCAACAAATAACACGCGCAAATACGTAAATTTTTCAGATAAGATCAAAATTTCCATCTCGTGCGCGCGCGTGTATGTATTATGTCAAATTATCTGATCTCATATCTCGAAGAGAGAGAAACTGATTGTTTCGATAATATACGGAAAATTCAATTTACCGAAGACCACAAGGTTCGTTATCTGCCATGGTAAGTACATGTTTGGCTATCTTAGGCAGCAAATCAGCTGGCAGAAGGACTTCGCCACAAGCCAGCTGAGCGTGTTTAGCTCTCCTTAGCTCGACTTCCAGCCTCTTTGCTAACGCTTGGCAAGCACCATCAAGCTCGTCTGTCACGTTTCCAGCTGTAACAATTAGTTAAACATAACTGAATGTGCAACTTTTCTTGTTAAATACATCAAAATTAATAAAAACATCTCAACTCTAAGACGTAGCTAATTATTTATTTTATTTCTAATACTTCATCTTATTGAATATATATATATATAATGTAAATAATATATCATTTATATATATTATGTATGTATATTATTATATTTGTATATTATTATATTTTATAAATAATACTTTTGATATAGAAAAATATGTATATAAATTGATCTACTTTAATTAAAACTGATTTGAATAAAATAAACCAAGTAATCAAATAAATAAATAAACTAAATAAAATAAATAAATATAAATTCGAGTTTGATTGGAAATATGTTATTATATATAATTCGAACTAATTAGTTATCAAATTAGTGGTTCGAAATAAACAACTTCACAATTAAACTTTTTCAAAAGTTTTCTAAAGTAGACATTGTGACAACTAGCATGTGCCGGTAGTAAGTCTGACAATCTAACAAATACTCGATACACAATATTTTCGAATGTACGCAGATGCAGGCTAATGTAAACTTGAATAAAGTAACATTTTTTTGCTGTTATCATTTTGAAATGTTAAAAATTATCAAAAATTGCAACAAAATAAAAAATATGTTTGTTTTTCTTTGATGATTAACATTATCTGCTATTTCACTTCTTGTTTCGCATTATATCAACGATAAATTGAATGCTAAGAACATCATTTCATTAATTATAAAACGAACATCTTTTAGTGCAATGTAACAGAGCTGTCGTCAGAAAAGAATATGATGACATAATAATTAATATATCGACTTTTTTAATTAGAATAGATTTTAAGAGTCTTTTTTTAGTTCTCCAGTTGAATTTTGTGTTGTACATTATTATATTAACATGTTCGTACTTTATTAAGGAATTAGAAATATCATATTTAGATTTCCATTCGTAAATACAACAAGGGTAATTTAAGTGTGACTGTTAAATGCGAGAGGAAGTAACAATCAAATAACATGCGAAAAAAACGACAGCAGCGTAGGGCATTTCTCCCCTCCTCTCTCGTATGATCGGAAGATTCTGACGCAACTGTAATTCGCTGTTTCGCTGGTAAATCACCGAGTAAATTTATAATTAATTCTATCTTTGTATCACGAATTAAGAAGAACAAATGTTAAAAACCGATATTATATCGTCAAATATTGCGTTGCAAGCAAAAATCAGCTGATTCTCAGCCGGCGTTGTCAGCTGAGAACACAACGGGCTCATGCGTCGATCGAAGAAGTTAACGCGACGCGACGTGACGCTCCGAAAAGCGGATCAAGAGAAAAGAAAAGAATATCATCAGTGTGGCTTACCTCTGGTATTGCTGAAGTCTACATTGACAGGACACGGTAGCACTTCCATGATTTTGCGAGGACGTCCGGGAATAGACGTATATTGACGGAGTTTTTCTCGACGGTCGCCTCTTCAGGATCCGATAGCGTAAAACTTCTGAGAGAGAGAGAGAGAGAGAGGAGAGAGAGAAAAGATGCCGATAACAGACGTAACGAATAAACCACGATTTTTGATTAAAAAAAGCAATTTCGGAAGACAATACGATTCGTATTGTCAGGCAACATTCGACCGTTCTCTCCGAAGGACTTTCACAAAGAAATGAGAATCGTATGACCCAAATCGAGTACGCGACGTTACCTGCTCGACTGATTGGCGGCCGGCTGCTGACGCGAGTTATATACGATGATCCCCATCCCGAGTAAGTTTCCCGTCCTCTTCGCCGCGCACCACCCCATGTCGACCGCCTAGCAACACCGTCTACGTGACGTTCGGCACTGTATCCGCACACTGTATTCGGTTGTTTCCGGCGAAGTTCGCGCCGGCCTTCGACTTGTACTACGATCGTGTATATGCGAGAAAACCGAGAGCGTGCAAAAGCGTGCGAGCGCGAGGCAATCCTCCGGTGACAGTTCCGGAGGGGATCTCTATCGTTGTTGCCAGTGGTGACGGTGGCGGTGAGGCACACCGGTTTTTTTTTCACTCCCGATGCTTGTTTTATTTCTTCTTTCTTATTCTCTCTCTCTCTCTCGCTCTCTTTTTTCATCTCAGTCAGTGATGACTACGTGCGTTACATCGCGCAATCTTTTATCGCCGAATTTTAACGTGTAGTACACGAGAGAAAAGAAGAATGAGCGTATGTATAACATAATATTAGCCAGAGTGTAATTATTAGGAACTGTTTCGATAACGATCTTCTAAATACGTAGAAAAATTGAAATCTCGGCGTGAGATGAGAAACATACAAACGCATAGCTCGCGGGCTTTGTCACGAGAAAAACTTGATATGCAGGTGGTACATTTTGCTATGAAATCAGCTGACCCTGGCTGAAGTGAAGGCTACGAAGAAAAATTAACATAATTGCACTAAGAAATGCTTTTATAAAAAAAATTGTAGTCAGAAATTCATTTATATCAAAGAGCCAATGATATTATGAGACATCAATAAATTATTAAAGAAAAAATATGTAAAACCAGCTAGTAAAAAAACTGTAAAAGCTGTGTTTGTAAAAAAAACTGATTATAAGAACCGAGCGTGTTGTGTAAGAGTTTGATCGCATTAAGGGAAGCGCTTTTTTAAAGTCAACATAATTTCGATTACGAGTCGAGCATTTACATACTATAGTTTCACGACAATTATATTAATTATGTAATCTTCCATTGTGTGTGTGTGTGTGTCGTAATATATTTTATTATCATGTAACATAATTTGCATCCAAACGATACGTTAATTAAATATTTAATTGTTTCAATGGATTATGCAACTAGTTGTGAGGTGAGAAGGTTTGTAAATATTTTATTATTTTTAAACGTGCATAATATCCAACTTGACGCCAAATGATATATCTTAATATTCTGTTTTTAGAACATTTTAGTACATTTATAAGTCAATCTGTCATACTTGTTACAACTAAAGGCGATATACGCTTTCCCAATGGAATAGTATTTTTCATGTTGATAAATAAATTGTGTAGAAAAAACTACTATTTTCAACAGAGATTCTCTATATTTAAAATATAAATGCTTTTAAGATTCCTCTTTTTATTCGGTAGTTTTAGATTTTGTTAACATTATTTATAAATAAAAATAATTAAAAATAATTTACATTTCAAGATACGTGAAAAATGTAATATGACGAATTGCAAATTAAATGTATATATAGGAAGAGTGTGAATACGTGTTCACACAAAGTTGTGAACTTAAGATGCTATAGGGATCTTATAATGTATAAGAACCCTAATATAGGCAAATTGTGAAAATATTACACAAAAATAGCATCGTGAATGACGATGATTTTGCAATGATTGCACTAAGATGATTCGCCATAACGCAACAGTTTTGTCGAAATAAAATTTTATAAATAATATTTGTCAAAAATTGCAAGAGTTGTCATGCATTTCCATAAGTATATACATGAATAAAGTTAATTTCTTCATATGCAATTATATTTCTACATATTTTAAACATCACATAGCTGAAATTTTTTTCTCAATTATTGGACAATTTCTTTTTGAAATTAATTTTGCAAATATATTGCTAAGATGATTCGCCATATCGTTATTCTTTTGCCAAAATAGTATTTGGAAAGTAATTTTGCAAACAACTACAAATATTTTATAAAAGATCAATGTTTTTACACCTATTTGCTAAAATATATCTGTATAATTGCAAATTACAATTTTAGTGCAAGATTTCGTCACAATTTTGTAAATATTTTCCTATCTAGGAAACCGAATGTGTGTGGCACTTTGAAGATCTGTGACAACACAAGTTGTGAAGACAACGGTCCATATGTAAATCCAAAGTCCCATGCATCTATCGTGATTCCTGAATCTAAAAGTGCTTCAAAGAAAAATATTACTCGATTGAACTGTCAGTCAATTCATTAATTTTTATCTTTTTAAGAATCTGTAAGTGCGTTACGATATATGTTATTTACTTTTTTCCTACTCGATATATACATACATATGTATGTATGTATGTATGTATATATATATATATATATATTCTTATCACATGTTTAAAAAAACAAAAGACAATAATTCTCTATATCATGTGTGAAATATAGATAAAATAATCAGATCGCGTTTCGACACTTGAAGTTTAATTTTTACAATGATAATCTGCATAGTTAACGAGCGAGAGCACTATACGGAAATCAATCGTAAATATAAAATATCTATACAATCAAGAACAAAAAATATGTAAATTCATTGACTCGTAGAACAAACAACCGCAACTGCGACTGAGCACAATACATAGATTTTGTAGATTTTGGAGAATAACATTTCTATCGGAAGTGCCACTTTTATCTTTCGCTCTGTGAGCTCTCGCGGAAGTCGCGTCACGTACAAACAAGCTTTCGATAAAGTACGTAGCCCGATTCTCAGCTGAGCGCATCAACTTTTGCGTTAGGTCATTCATGCATCAATCAAAACACATTAATTTCGCGAGATTGCGAGAGAGAGGAGAGAGAAAGAAAAACTCTAGGTTGTACAATCGTCAAAGTGGACGATCTCTTTATTTCGCTTACGTAGAGGCGAGTAATCGCAAATAACATGACATTTTTGTACTGTTTCGTTCACATGCCACGATCTTTCTTCTTTCGTAGCTTCTTTTTCTCCGCTATGTTTCTTTTGTTTTTTTCTTGTTATCTTTTTTCCGAAATGTGCCAGGCGATGCGTTCTTTTCAATTGCATCGTATACGTCCAACGACATAATTGTGCTAAAAGCTGGATTTTATTAAAAACTTGTTTGATTCTGCGCGCACATATGTGTGTGTGGATGTAAGCGCGCGCGCGGTAAAAATCCTAAACTAGAAATAATAATCGAATTCTCAAATTAACATCGCATAAGCTATTTTTTATTATTTTGTACGATAAATATTACTCTTGATGTGCACATACGTGCGCGCGCGTAACAATTTTATACGAAACTGGCCTCAGACGCGAGCAAAACGCCTGCACAAAGAATACGTTCATAATAGCAATGGTTAATTCAAGAAGTTACGATAAGTGAAATGACATCACCGGAGTGCAGAGGTATAATCTTTATTTGTGTATTTTCAAATGTGCATGCAATTATATAAGAGAACGTGTTATTTAATCATAAAGTACACGTTCATTTACTTGCACATATGCTTGTTCATACGTTCATTGTACTTGCTCAGTGATAACACGCGAGTTTGTTGATACTTCTTTCTTATCACTAACCATTACAAGCCAAATATACGATGCTTCGTAAATCAACGCAAGTTTGCATCTTGTGCTTGGTAAGATCTTTGAATCTAAGAGAAAGCGCAAAAAAAGCGAATTTGGAAGATCGAGACGACGGCCTCGCGCAAGAAAGGGACAAAGAGTAGAGTCAGTGTCAGAAAACACGTACATACACACATACACCAACATGTACAATAGTTGATATAAATATAGCGTGATTAATACACTCGACTGATTAGGAACATTAATAGAAACGCGATGTGAAGAGGAAACATAAATGCAACGCACGCATATTACATAATGCACCGATTGCGAGCACGTAAATACGTGTATCTGCAATATAATACTTATGTGAAGTTAACCCTGCATTTTTCGAACATAATCGTAATTGTATAAAAATGAAGAAAAATTGATAGTATCACTGCACGGCCCGAACTATCGTGTAACGCGTATGCCGCAACTCGCGGAGAGAAGTTATAAATACGCATAACGAGTAGAAACTCGTAGGCATCACAGTGCTGGGGCTTCGCACACACAGCTATGTGAAAGACACACTCGGGGGTCCTCTTGCACTCGAAGGCTCCCTCACCTCGGGTTGAAACCGGGCCGAGGGGCCAACGCAAGGGGGACCGCCTCCCTTTGGTAGTAACAATTACAAGCGGCTTTCAAATGTGTGCGGAAAGGCGAATAAATACGAGAGAGAGAGAGAGAGAGAGAGACCGGCTAGTTTAGCGCTCTTAGGTGTGTGTAATCGCACGAACAAAGGCGACCGGCTTCGTTCCAACACACATCACGATCACGTACAACACTTGCATTGAATTATTGTATATACGCGGGCTCTGCGGGTGGGGTGATCGTGCTATGTATGTACTTGCACGTACTGCAGAAACGCTGCCTATGAGATCCTCGCTTGCTGCAGACTTTCGATATTGTACATAACCGCTAGCTTCTCTTTCTTTCTCGCTTTTAAAAGAAATACAAAGAAATTTGTAATTTAATTTTATTAAATAATAAATTAAATAAATAATAAAGTTATTTCATACATATAAAATATACCCGTGTAACTCTGTAAAACTGAGCAAAATCGTTAAATAGAAAACAAAATAAATATAGCAAACACAAGTAATAAGAGAATATGAATGAGAATGTGCATAAAAGAATATGAAATTGTTTATTTAGTTCGCAATATAGTTTTACAATATAATTTTATCGAAATGTTATTGTAAATTATCTCTACGCGAGTCTAAGCTTTGAATCTCTATTATGGAAAAGAACAAGTTTAATTCGATACGCAATACATTAAGCACTAGATTGTATGTAGTGTGTACAAGATATATTGTGTATATAGTACAACATGTAGATGTGTTGATAATAATTTGGCTGCGGTCCGTTTCATGCTTAATCGCGCATTTATCTGTAGTATATGTCACGTATACTATAGATACACACACATGTGCGCTTAAGCATGAAACGGACCGCAGCCTTTGTAGTGGCTACACCTGACGAATATCGGACGCCATCTGCTGTCGAAATTGTGTACCACCGTGACAAAAAGAGTACGGGCCAGTGCCGCTATGCGTCGCACGAGTTGACAGTGCGCCCTCAAATGCGCTTTCGCAAATCGCAACACGTCGTCCAACGTTGTGGTAAAACGTCGTTATCTCTGTTGCTTTGTGCACGGTAGTTCCGTACGTCGATCCACATTGACGCAAGGTAAATAAGTTGCTGCTGGATGAGAACAGCAAAAGCGAAATATATATTTTATAAGTGCGTTTATGTCGTGTTACTGCGATGGTTTTACGTTTTTTGATCGCGATGTTCCACATATCTGCGTTACCTTATCCGGTAACCAGGTGATACGCGCTATCCTCACAAAAGAATCCGTGATCATATATATACATATATATACATATATATGTACACACGTACGCGCGCGCGCGCGCGTGTGTATACTACTTGCTATGTACACGAGAAGGTGTGTGTACGCATATGCATGCTGTGTTGTGCCAGAAACGGATGTCATCTGTATAATTCTGTAAACAGAATTCGTGACTATGTAAAATGTTCTTTCCTTAAGTTGACAAAATTTGAAGTAAATAAATACACAAACTTATGAAAACAGTTTTATCACTATCACTTGTTTTCTCAAAAGAACACACACATACATACATATAAACAATACCTTTTACATGTACATTCAATGAAACATTTAAAAAATTTCCAAGTACAATTTTATAGAATTTTTATAGAATTTTTTATAGAATTTTTTATTAGTTTTTTATTTTAAACAGATGTTTTTGTTTATTATAAAATTCATATTGATTGTGTATTGTAACACAAAATTTATAGTTTATTTACACTTCACACACATTATTTATATTTAATTTACATTTACATTGATTTATACATTAATTTATATGTATATATATTTTGTATTTATCTTATATTTAAAACTATTTTATGCACTTGTGTAATATATGTTTAAATGTTAAGATGTATATACGTATATTTGTTTTTTATTAAAAAAAGAAAACATCTATAGAATACTAAAAGTATTAATTTTACTTTCTGACACACACATTTGAATAACTATAATTGTCTGTAAAAGATTTTTTCTTATTCAACAGTTATATTTTTCAATTTGTATTAGGAAAATGGCAGATCCTATACTTCATGTTAACAGACAAGAGGGAGGGTGGATGCAACATCGAGATCGCTCAGTGATCGAGCTCTCTCCCAGAGAAGTTAGGCATAGAGAATGGTTACAAGAAATGGCACAAAGAGTGATTACAGATGATAACCCTGAAACACGCTTAAAACGCTTTTTGTACATTGGAAAAGAATATAGCAATTATCAGCCTGGATATTGGTTTACTCATAATTATTTTTTAGTCAGGAATGTTCCATCCATAGAGGAACTTGCTGAAAATGAAGAGAAACAATTGGCACCAATTGAAATTATCAAAACAGTGAGTGTTGTAAATGCAAATTGTGCACATATATAAGAATATTTATTACAACTATTATTGAAATCATAATATTTATAGGCATTTGAGAGCAATTTAGTTCCACATAGAGAGACTTTGGTGTTTGCTCTTGCTGTTTGCTGCAGGCAAACCAAAAGTGAGAAATTACGTCATGCAGCATACGAAAGTATAAAACAGATTTGTGCATCCCTCCAGAACTTCATTCTGTTTATTAGATTTGCTTCCAAACTGAACAGAGAGAAAGAGATTAATTATATTACGCAAGGGTGGGGTCATGGCTTAAGAAAGGCTGTTAACAATTGGTATCTCTCACACGAGCCATTGGACTTGGCTAAATGCGTCACAAGATGTAGAAGCAAATATGGTTGGAAACATAAAGACATTATCAAGTTGTCTCATCCTGTACCCAATAGTCCGGGTAAATATAAAATTAAAGAATTTGTGGAAATAAATCCAATTCTTCTGGTTTATAAATTTCTTATTTTTCTTTATTTTTGTATAAATTTTATTTTGTAATACTTTCTTCACAGTTTTACATAAGTTGCGTGTGATTATAGATTTTACAGTAATTCTAGTTGCAAAGATGCTTAAACATTATTGACTGAGATAACGTATAAAAGCAGTAACTATTGTAATTTTGTGTAATATTAACTTAAATTCTATTTTGAATTTTATTTTAATAACTTGTAACTGTACTTATATTTTAATAACTTGTATATATTGAATGATAATAAAAAAAAATCTTATGTAGTTAATTATTTAATAGAACAGACAGTACTACTGAAATATATAATACTCGGCATTGAAAAGACTAGAACGTTTACGGAACAACTCTTAAGCGAGCTTAAGGATCAATTAGAGAATGATAGTGGAAAACTCGAGATAATCTCTAATGTGAATGAAATTATGAAATATATACAAAACGTCGAAGATTTCAAACATTGTGAAGATGAAGTTCGAGCTGCTTCTTTGCTGGAAGAATACAATTTAACATTGGATCATGTGCCTGGACATTTATTAAAGTCCAAGGAGGTAAAATAGCATGCGTTCACGTTTTTTTGTATTATTGATTAATAATTATTAATCATTGAATTATGTTTTATGTATTTAAGGTGTGGAATTCATTGATATTGTCAATGGATATTCCCACTCTTCTGGATAATCTGCAAAGAATTCATAATCTCAAGATATTTCAATCAGATGTATTAGATGCGCCAGCAGTCGAAAGAGTAATGGGTCTTCTTAATAATGCGGAACTCATAGCGCAAAGTAAGCTTCACCCGGTGTCGTTTTTCATTGCTATGAAAAATTATAAAAATAAAGGAAAGTAAGTACGAGACAGTAAGTCTTTGCAACATTGCAAGATTTTTTCTATATAATTCAAAGGAAGAGAGATTATTATTGACAAAAGTATACATATATTTTTCTATTTTTTTATTCTCTCTCTCATACACTATATATATCTTTATTTATTTATTTCTCTCTTCAAGGCCTATGTCTCACGAAAAGCGAAAAGTTGTGGTAACCGCAAAGAAATTTGTACCAATGCCACCTGAGCCAAATTTAAATATAATCGATGCTTTAGACAAAGCGTTTGAGATCTCATTTGCTGTAAGTTTCAGGTTTTTATTTAACTTAGAATAGTTATGAAATTGTATATGTAACATATAATTATATAATGCCATAATATTATTTGGAGGAGGTTGTTTTATTTATTTTCTTTTTTTTATTTTAGTTTTTTAATTTTTTAAATGTTAATATATATATATATATATCATCTCTAGAATATAGAACCTACAAAATTACGCTATTTGGTAACAATCAGCACAAACAAAGCAATGAATGAACACGCTTGGCCCGTTCAAAGCGGTAACGTGCTCGGTGTCGAAGCAGGTTGTTTCATCGCATACATGCTATTACGCTCCGAGCAGGATGTCACAGTGGCGACATTCAAGAAGATTGGAATTTATACATCAGACATTGACGGTTCGATTCCGTTCGATGTGTTTGTGGAGAAAATACGAGAATTACCTTCCGGAAATACTCGTCTGAGTAAACCGATATTATGGGCTCTGAGACAGAGAAAAGTGTATGATGTCTTCATAAACGTCGTGGATCAAGTAAACGAAAAATACGACGATTCACAGGAAGCCCTATTAGACTATAGACAACAAATGGAACGTTCGAACACGAAGTGAGCTTACATTTTATATATATATATATATATATATATATATTTTATATATATATTGTTTCAATGTCTTAACACATTTACTCCGAGTGATTTTCGCTTTCAAAACGATACATATCGAAACAAATGTATTAAATTAAAAAAAAAAAAAAAATTGATACAGACCACAATTTCAATTGGCAAAATGTCAAAGTATTGGACACAGAATCTTCATTTTTCAAGAGATCCGTCTCCGAAATGATGCACATCAAATAGCAAAGCAATCCAATTAACGTCATGTCGGAGACGGACAAGCTGAAACGATATTTTTCAGTTTTGGAAAATTATGACTTAATTTCCGTTCGGTTCAAACGTTGTGATGGGGGTGAGATCGTTACATGTACCTTGAATATGGAGGGAGCTGCTCAGTTTGTCAGTTGCATTCGAAGCGGGAGAACGTTTTGCGTTCTCTTACGTAATACTGACTGATACTTTGCTGCCACTTCCGCGTCTCTTTGAATATCTATGTAGAGTTTCTTTTTTTATCCATATTCTTCATGATCTCGAATAGATCATGATTTTTTTTTTTTTGTAGTTTTATGTAATTTTTTATTAAAACACTAAAGAAGATCCCATAGTGGATCGAAACGTTTATTGAAATTTTTAAAAATCTTCGAATTAAGGAAAAGTTGTGCCCATCTGGTGTTAGCTTGTTATTGCCATTTCCCCATTTTTTGATTTATATTCAACGAGCTTTAAACATATACTTAAATTTAAAAAGACAAAATGTATAATATACATAAAGCTGTTGAATATGCGTAATTATTGGAAAGAATTGTTATATTATTTTTTTATATACATATATTTTATATATTTTTTTCATATATTTTCTCGATTGTCACACGTTTCTAATAATGATTTTCTCCGTTGTATGATATAAATGTGTGAAATATTAATTTTATTTATTGATTTAACTTTTTCTTCACATAAAGTGTTCCATGTATTTTGCAGGCTGATCAACTGTGCCGTATGCTCTTCTTCAACGTATCGTAAAGAAAAGTGCGACAAAAATGTTCTGACGATTAATGGTTTTGATATTACTATTCCGACTGTCATCCAGGCGTTTGTGCTGTCTCTATTTTAAATAGAGACTCTATATACAAGATAAATTTTTGTTGTTAAGGGGTATTGCTTCACGGATGACTTTAAGTAAAACCTTGTACTTTTTACAGAAAAAATAGAAGTCTCAAAAACATCTGTTTACGAGCGCTCACAATTGGTAAATCAAGAAAAATATCGATTTGCTTATTTTTTTTAACACACTTTGAAATAAAGAAAAAGAAGCAACGTAACAGGTTAGAGATGAGTAACAAGATTACATATTATCTGTCAAAATTAAATTCGAATAACGAGAATGTTATTCGAATTTAAGTTAATGACGAAAAAGACGTGAGTGAAAATAAAAAATTGCAGATACAGCATTCGCAAATAACTTAAAGAAAAAACTGCCGAATTATTTAATTCAAATTGTCTTTTTATTTTATTAGTTTCAAAGGTCATTTAGACACCCATGACTGAATCAAAATGTTTAATTTCGCTACTGTTTTTATTAATTTTAAGACCTATGAGAGGGACTGTACATTTAGAACATATTGCAGATAAGTAAACAATGTGCAAATTGAAGACATAAATACGAGTGACGACGTGCAGTATAATATTGGCACATCAATGATTATAATATTCACTACATATTCTTAATATTAGGAAAGAGCTGTGTAGCTTCTTTATTTTTATTAAGCAGCATCTAACAAAAATCAGAAATATTATAAATTTTTTATTTTAATTTCCTTTTGGAGCGATATTATCTTACACTAACACAGTGTGTATCTGTTTGGCAACTTTAGAACACTATCGTATTGATCCAACCGTATAAGCAATATATAGAGATTAGTTAACACGGACCATGTATTTTACGCAGTTACATGTAAAATCTTGATTAATTAATTTTTTCCATGACAAAATCTGTTAGATTTAAATACATTTGCGCGGTTGATGGTGTATGAGCTTTTAATATTGTATCATTTACATTTCTTACATTTCTTCATCTTACTATATTTCTCTAGCTACGCACACATTACTTGCTATAAGCATTGGTTAACTTTTCTGTTTTTTCCTATATGTTTGAAATCTATCGTTTTTAATATTTATAAAATACCTAATAAAATTAAAAACAAAAATATTCAAGGTTTTATATGCAAAAGCGTAATAATAATCTTATTTCGACAACTCGATAAGGAGTACAATTCTTAATAGAACTTTATGTTTTAATAGTATATTTATCTGAGATACACTCTCTACGCAGTAAAAATTTAGGATAAGGCTGCATAGTCGATATAAAGCGCGTATTTCAAGTAACATACGGTGCATTTTTTAATTACTATATGTCATAAAAAGAAACTATCTTAATATAATATTATATTGCTTGCTTGTTTCCACTGGTTGGTGGCGATGCTTCTTCGTAATAACGCATATAGAATATGACCTTTAAAAAAAACAAAAAAACAAAAAAAACAAAAAAAGTGAAACGCTTTTGAAACCAGTGCGCTTCTGGACGGTTAAATGATAATCTAAAATAAGAAAAACAAAAAAGACAAAAAAAAGAAGAAAGTGAATGACAAAGGAGACGAACATAGGAACGTTGAAAATTTTCCCACTGTGATATGCATTTAGCCCCAAAGAGTTATATAGACTTACATTAGTATAATTTTACTGTTACTATCTCATATTTGCCATATCCAAAGTGAACGCGAGACAAATACTAAATACACTACTGAATAATACTGTGATATGAAATACATTGTTGTTGTTCAAACTAGGGAAATGATATTTAAGTGACGCGACCAGAAGCGCACTGCGTTTAATGTTTGTTGAATTAGTATCTGTGCGAGTCTTAGCTCGTGAATTTTCTGTTAAACAATCTGTAATATATTGCGAAAAATAACAAATTTTCGATCTACGGATTATTGTCTAAAGAGGGGAAAGAAAGTTTCCTTTGTTTCTTGTATAAAATCATGGAAGCACGTATCTTTTTCAAATATATACATCGCTAAAAAGTACAGTGTGGATGAATCTCAGGTCTTCGAAACAAATTTTAAACTAACAATAAGTGCTTAACTGTTCACCTGTTCTTTGCAGCTGTCATCGGTAATCCGTGGATCGAAAGTCACAAATGTGAATTCTATTTCATATAGACAGTGTGTTCTAAAAAGGGTATATATTACAAATAAGCTATTCTTTAAGCAATCCCCATACTCAATTTATTCCTACTAAAAAATAATATTAAATTTAGTTAATGTTATAAAACTTGAAGTATGTGTCGATTTTCGACGGATTAGTCTCATAAAATTGATTCTTTATTATTAATTGTTAAAAATTATTTGTCTATTAAATCAAGTAAAGAAAAGTTAATTAACTATAAAGTTCTTCAATAAAAAAAGAAAAAGAAAAAAAAACCGATTTTATATTTGTTAGATATATGTATCTATATATATATATATATACTTTAAATTATCTTCTTATGTTGAAAAATTCCAAATTGCACTTGAATTATAACATATATAGCTTAGAGCAAAAAATCGAGAATGTTTTTTATTGGCATTTATATTCTTATATATATGTATGTATGTATGTATGTATGTACGTATATATGTATGTATGTATGTATGTATGAATATATATACACATCTTAGTATACATATATGTATATAGATACATGTATACCTAAAAAGTGTATCTTAAAAGTCGCAAATTTACATTAACATATCGGTTGCGCAATAAGTTCATTTTACTGAATTTTGTAAAAATTATTTATTAACCATGTAGTATGTTTTACATTATATGTATACAATTTATAATTCGTGTTTCGCCAGCACACATGTTGTGTTTAGAAAAATTATTGATTTGTTGCACATATATCTTTCATCTAAATCTTATGAATTCAGTGTTTAGAAAATTGCTAGCGCATATATATCTTACAAATATAAAAGTATCTCTAAAGCATGAAGGCCAAATTTCTTTCAGAAACGCGAAACATAGCTACTATAACAAGAGTTTAAAAACATACGTGTGTGTGTGCGCGCGCGCGTGTGTGTACACACAATAATCATATTGGTAGCTCAATGTATTCACTGGCATTAGTAAGTAGGCATTACAAGTATTTGTATATGTACAGGAATGCATTGCTATCGAAGAGGATCGCATGTTTTGTCTAAAACTTTCTTTTTTGTAAATATTTACAACAATCGCAAACAATCGCTTTCTAAATTCAGTTTAAATAATATAGAAGCAGATCTTTTCTAATTATACATTATTTTACAAAATAATTTTAAAAAGTATATCAAGTATTATGACATATAATTTGTATATAATATATGTACTAAATATGTGAGAGGACCACGTGTGAGATTTGAGATATAATTTAAAATCAATATCCTCTCCGCTTGCAGTGCATAGAAATATATATGTATCCGTTACTGCATAAGAAAATACGTCCGAAGTACATAATATAAACTAGAACATGATGAGAAAGAAAAACACTGAAAAAAAAAGAGAAAAAGCAGTACGAAATAAAGTATTTAAGCTAGAGTTTAAAGAGAGCCACTTCTCCATACTTATATTTCGCAATCCATTAATTCAGAATGTGCTGTATAGTTAATAATTAAAGCACGAAATAACAAGAAAAAATATGTTAAATGTGTTCATGCTAGACGAAGAGAAAAGAATATTTACCGTAGAGAGAGAGAGAGAGAGAGAGAGAGAGAAATTCCGCACTATGTGGATGTTAAAATTTGAATGAAAGGATGTAACGAGGAAATCGAGAGATTCGCGAGAAAAAAATTCACGTGGCGCGCCAAGTGCGAGGTAACACGAAATTCTCGATCACGTTACATTTTTGCGCTTCGCGATACTGAGGGGACAAATCAGCTTCCTTGCCGAAGACGATTTTCTGATATATTGGACTGACCATTAATTTCGACCAGGAAGCACACGAAATGTATTTATCTAATACTCATAGTATTTTACAAGCCAATGGATATACATTTATACAGTCTCGGAGCAAATATCAGTCGCAAGTTTGCATAAAACTAAAATAACTAAAATCTGTTAGAAAAAAATGAGTTTATAGTAGCATAAATTTCTTTGTTATCTTGAATGACCAAAAAGTGCTGCTTGCTATAATCACGGGCATTAACATATTTCCGAACTTTTGCAACATCTTGTCACCTACCCACAGATCTTTCATTTTGAAAAGAAAACTAATTTTGCGTACCTATAAGACGAATAACTAATAAGGACTTCCATTTTGTATTTTATTTTTTACACCTTTCTTAGTTGTATGCAGACTTGTATTTGATAAAATATACATAAATATACGAATTAGTGCAATGTTCCTTAGAATTATAAATACGCAAAACTTATAATTCCATAATTAGTACATTGTCGCTTCTCAACGATCTAATAAGAAATTAGAAAAAAATGCTCAAAATACCCGTTGTTCAAAGTTTTCGAAGCAAATATGCCAAAAATATATAAAAAAAAGAAGATAGGATGGAACGATATTCAATTCTACATGTACAAAATGCAATGAAATACCTCGTTACCTGTTCTGAATGTAAAATAGCAAAAGCGAATTGTACTAACTCTGCGAGTTAACTGCGAAAATTGTCCTTCTAATTCGTGATTCACATGCACTGAATGCCTATCTTTTGGCCTTACTTTTTTACATATAAAAATCTTGTAAAAACACGAACAAAGAATCAATTCATAGATGAACAATATTATTCGCTACCTGTATGTTTCGTAAAGTTGTGTTTTATATGTGTATAAGCATCTTTTTAAGAAAATTTAGAGATCTTTGGGAAAATTCTTCGAATAGCTCTTAGCATATTGTGACTTTTAAATCGCACATTTTTTGGCGCAAACGTTAGTCAAAATAGCCATTCTTGCGGCCAATATTTATTTTCATCTATAAAGAATTAATATTCTGAAAAGTATAGAACTTTAAGAAAACTTTTNAAAATTTATTTATTTTATTTTATTTGTTTTTTTTATATTTATTTATTTTTTTTTTTAACTTTTACCACTACCTGGTACAGCGCTCGAAATTTATGTCGCTGTGAATTAGTTTTTTAGCACTTTTGTTTATAATCAAATAGTATTATTACCCATATAGATTACCTTTGTGTAAAAAGCGATATTATTCGATAGTTTATGATACATCAGAATTTTTAGAAAATGAATCTAAAGTGTAATAAAGGTCGCGAAGCTGTCTAAATCTTTTGTATGAAATTGTCACCTCGTTATTTCCTTTATACTTTATTCAACATAAAAGCTTTTTTAACTTCGATTTGTGTTCTGTTTTGGATATTTTCAGACTTTTTATGTAACATCGCTAGCGCGATATTTGTTAATAAGTTGAGAAGTTATATTCATAATTTACGTGTAGCGTATTGAATATAAAACAAGCGTTATGATCAATATGACAATTTAATTGCTTCCTTCTTGTTTTCAATCAGAATGCGTAACTATCGACGAATTCGATTGGATGCACTAGTGCGCACTGAGTGCGTCCTCTTTCAATGTGTAGTAAAATACTAACAATGAAATATTCTACTACACATTGAAAGAAGATGCACTCAGAAGACGCACTACTGCATCCAACCTAATTCGTCATATGTAGTTTGTCTCGCTCATTTTTATAACTGCGCGTTTTTATTGTTCTTTACTAACAGCCAAAGGAATATATTTTGTGTAAAAAAAAAAATTTAGTTTCTTAGAGAAACGCGTACTTCGCGAACATGATCGGTGACGACTTCGAGAATAGAACAGCTTCGTATTTATTGTAAAAAAATATCACATACATACTGTGTAGGAAAAGTGTTTTTGGAACTGGTTGTGTGATCAATCGAAAAACTTCTCTTGAGAAAAACTATTTTGTTGTGTTTAATTCTTACTGTATAACATTGTTTTAAATTCTATTTAAAAAAAAACCATCTTTTTAAATATTGCAATGCAATATTTTTGAGAGAGTTCAATGATATCATAATGTTGATTTTATATTAAAAAAAAAAAAGATAGAAGCGCGTCTGTCTGTCCGTTTAGAAAAATTAATGATTTAAAAACTTATTATAATTCAAAATTTCAAAACTTTTCCTACAACAGTCTATTAAATAAAGTCACAACTGTCACATATAAACACACATATATTTGCAGAAAATACCTGTTGTGCAATTTTGATATTATTGTTATATCTTAGTAAATATCTTAGTAAATTCGAGAAACATTTTGTAAGCCCAGCGATTTAATTGCTCTGAGTAAACTAATGTCGGATAGTTTCACAGCGGAGCAAGTTATGTATTATTGTCATTATATTTGTTACAGTTGTATATTTCGGCACATTAGGCGGATTAAGATATAGGGAATTGATTACATGTCTATGATAATTCCGTGCTGTTTTTGTTACGATATGTAGAAACTGGATTCTTATTAAAAAATACAAAAATTTCTTAAATCCAACAAAAAGCAATTTTGTATTATAATATTCTTATTTCCCAAGCAATTGCTTAAAAACATATTTATATTTATCAAATATTGTATAAATTTAATCTTCAATAGTATCCTAATTTCGAAGTAGTACTCTAATTAAGCAAATCCTATCGATTAGATATATATATATATATATATATATATTAAATGGGTACAAAAGTTTTGATGGATTTTGTGATAGAGAAAAAAATAGATTAAGTAATTTTATTAAGAATGAAATGATTTATTCACATTCTACAACAGTAAAACATATTAGAAAACAATAAGAATTACTTGATACATCGTTTATTGCTTGACTCTTTCTTCTATTAAATCCATCAAAATTTATCCACTCGTCTTATGTTTTAGAAAAATTATAACTAGAGACTTTTAAAAAATCTTGGTTAGAATTTTAAAATGTATTTTCAGCAGACGTTTACATATGTATGTCGTTTACACACTTACTGCGAAGAGCGATTGATAAGCACCCGAAACGCGACGCATAAAAATAGCAGTTATCGTTGTCGATGGTAAGTTTCATTCTTCAGAAGAGATGTCAAACGGTGGCTCATTATTGCACGTACTTAGCGTTTGTGTGAAACAGCTCGCCAGTGATTTTTTTTACACGGACCGCATTCGAGGAGTGCGCTATCTGCACTATTGGGTTGCATTTTATCATTATTTTATATTTCATGAGCGAGTGTAAAGTGATAGAATAGCGCAGATAACGCGCTTCCTAAACACAGCCACTAAAAAGCTCACTCTTCAATTGTTGCCAAAATTTACGAGTTGAAATTGCTGCCTCGTTTGTCAGACATATGGTATCTCCGTGCGATTTCCATTTATACCCAAATCTGAAAAAAATGGTTTGGTAAAAAGAAATTTTCGGGTAACAGCGAAGTCATCAATGATGTAATAAATGACTATTTCAAAGAACTCGAAAAATCATTCTATCAAAGTAGTATACGTAAGTGCTCTCGAAAAGCAGTTGATCAAAGTACATCGAGAGAAAAGCGACTAAATTGAAAAATAAATATGTTCCAAATCGATAAAGTGAAATCTTTTCGTTTGGGATACTTATCGATCGATCGCTCTTCTTATATTTAAAGAACTCAAAAATTTGAAAAATCACCAAGTTTCACAAATATATATCTTTTATAAATCTTTTACATCTTGAAAAAAAATTTATATATAATATATCGATAGAAATGAGAAAAAATATGATTTACTGAAAAAATCTTTATTCTTATGTTATTGGTACATATTGCATTCACACACGGAAACAGCTACATTATACATAGTATGATGTACCTCAGCAGCAGATATAACGAGTTACAAGTCTGCGCAGATTCATTCATACATATATCATTCACTCCCTTAATCGCACATACTTGTCGAAAAAACTTGTCAACGCGCAGTTTGCTCCGCGATTAACCAATCTGATTATCATACGTAATAGAACATACAAAACAATTTGAAATAAATTAACGACACAGTGGAGTAATGTGTACTAACAAGAGAGGGACAAAAGAAGAGCGTCAAAATGTTTCGTCCCCGGCTCCTCTCATCAACTGGTTTTTCTAATGAGAAGATTAAGGTATTAATACCTCCTGGCAAACACAATACAGAATTAACTAACGATAATTATAAAATCGATTTATAATAACCGGTTTTTTGTTAAATTGGCAATGTCGTAAAAATACGAAATTTGTCGAATAAAAGTTTCGCACAAAGCTACATGGAAAAAAATTTACAAAAACACTAATTACGACTTTTTTTGGTGCAGTCTTTTTCTATACGACATTTATAAATTTAAACGGACATGAAAACTTTTCAGATACATCTTGTACACATCTAGTCGTATGAGTTAGAACAAGTTTGGCTAAAGAAAAGGTGCGAGAAAACGTTAAATTAGCATTAGGTTATTATTGCGTTGTTGCGTTTTTGTCGTACAACAGAAAAAAAAGATTTCAAATACACAATCGAATCCTTCTATTCTTAATACAAAGTCGGAACCAGACTCCACCTTTATTCTTATTCTCTTCCTCCAGAAAATGGCTGTGAGAAACGACAAAATTAAAAAGGGAAGAAGTTTGTCAAGAATAGAGAGAGCTAGAAGAGATTTGACTGTATATCGATTAGCTAGCTTATCGGATAGAATTCTCTACAGAAATTTCTGAGAGAATAGCCAATTAAATAACAAACAACAAAACAACAAATCATAAAAAAATATAACAAAAAATGCAGTAACGTAATATTCGGCTTAGAATTTATAAATATTTACGGCTAAACATATTCCGACGTATGTTTTCTTTAATTTTTTTAAACACTCATATATTCTATCGCTTTTTGATACTTTCTCGCACTTTTCTTAAAAATTTATATACTTATCTAACAGAGACTCGTATTCTTACTGCACATTTAGCTTCGCAAAAATTTTCCTTAACTTAATTATTAAATTTACATATAGTATATATTATATGTTAGCAAAACTTAGAACCTGACTGCTATTATTAACTAAACGTACGGCGAGAACGTACATGGCCTCGCGAGTGTACTTCGCTCAGCCACTTGTAGTAATCAATGATATTTCTGTAAAGTATTTGCTTAGGAGGCGAGTAATCAGTCTAAACTGTAAATCGAAGCGAACGGATCGCTAGCTTGCAGTTAAAGCTCATCTTTAAGATCTTCTTCATCGCCAGTTGGTGGGACACCGCCACCCGCGCCCTGATACAATTTGGCTATGATAGGTTGAACGATGTCAGTAAGCTCTTTCTTTTGCTTTTTATATTCTTCCGGCTCCGTATCTTGGTTGTCCTCCAGCCATTTAATCTTTTCCTCAATCGCTTCCTCCATTGTGGCTTTGTCCGCGTCGCTTACTTTCGAACCGAGCTTTTCCTTGTCAGCCAGCTGATTCTTCAGCGAGTAAGCATACGACTCGAGATCGTTACGTGCCTCTACGCGCTCTTTTAATTTCTTATCGTCATCAGCAAACTTTTCCGCATCCTTGATCATTCGCTCGATATCATCGGGCGTTAAGCGATTCTGATCATTTGTGATGACAATCTTTTCACGGTTACCGGTGCCCTTATCTTCAGCCGATACCTGCATGATGCCGTTAGCATCGATCTCGAATGTGACTTCGATTTGCGGTATGCCTCGTGGTGCCGGCGGAATGCCAGTCAAATCAAACTTGCCAAGTAGATGATTGTCCTTGGTCATAGGACGCTCGCCTTCGTACACTTGAATTGTAACGGTGTGTTGGCTATCGGAGGCCGTGGAGAATATTTGAGACTTTTTCGTGGGAATGACTGTGTTTCTGCAAGAATAAACAAATAGAATACAGTTTAACTGCAGACATTCTCATAAATTTGATAAAGTTAACTCTAACTTTTGATAATCAAAACTCTAAATAAATAATACTTTGTACTTACCTTGGAATAAGTTTAGTCATTACACCACCAACGGTTTCGATACCCAAAGTGAGAGGATTAACATCAAGAAGTACAATTGCATCAGTGTCTTGTTCTCCGGAAAGTACACCGGCTTGTACAGCAGCACCGTAAGCAACGGCTTCGTCGGGATTGATACCGCGAGACGGTTCTTTACCACCGAAGAATTCCTTGACTAATTGCTGAACCTTTGGAATTCTTGTTGAACCACCAACCAAGACAATTTCATCCACGTCTTTCTTACTCATGTCGGAATCTTCCAAAACTTTTTGCACGGGTTTCAAAGTGCTGCGGAAGAGATCCATGTTAAGTTCTTCAAATTTGGCACGAGTCAGTGTCTCGGAGAAGTCCTCACCCTCGAAGAATGATTCAATCTCAATCCTGACCTGATTAATATATAGAAAAAAACAGATTAATAAAACATAAATAGAAGCAAAGAACAGATTAACAAAGTGAGTTTTAAAAAATCACATATTACCTGATGGCTAGCACTGAGCGCTCGCTTGGCTTTCTCGACCTCACGACGCAGTTTTTGTACAGCTCGGTTATCTTTACGGATATCCTTGCCTTTCTTCTTCTTATAAAGCTTGATGAAGTGATCCATTACACGTTGATCGAAATCTTCGCCTCCCAGATGAGTGTCACCATTAGTAGCGACTACTTCAAATACGCCGTTGTCAATAGTAAGTAAGCTGACATCGAAAGTACCACCACCCAAGTCAAATACCAGCACGTTTTTCTCGCCGTCTTTTTTGTCTAAACCGTATGCGATTGCAGCGGCGGTTGGTTCGTTGATAATCCTCATTACAACCAGACCAGAGATTGTTCCAGCGTCTTTAGTTGCCTGCACAAAAAGTCACAGAAATTACATGTCAGAATTGTGATTTGTTATCACATATAATATTATTTTTTTTATACTTTACCTGTCTTTGTGCATCGTTAAAGTAAGCCGGCACTGTAACTACCGCATGAGTAACCTTCTTGCCAAGATATGCCTCAGCAGTTTCCTTCATCTTGCCCAATACCATAGCGGAGATCTCCTCTGGCGCAAAGACTTTTTCTCCCTGACTAGTCTCGACTTTGATGTGCGGTTTATTATTTTTTTCAATAACTGGGAATGGAAAGAACTTGACATCATGTTGCACTGTGGGATCTGACCATTCACGACCAATTAGTCGTTTGGCATCGAATACGGTGTTTTCCGGATTTGTTGTTAACTGATTTTTAGCAGCGTCGCCAATCAATCGTTCACCATCATTAGTGAACGCTACGTAAGATGGTGTGATACGGTTACCCTGATCGTTGGCTATGATCTCCACACGGCCATTTTTATAAACTCCCACACTAGAAGAGAAGATAAATATTATATTTATTTAACTTGCCCATAAAATAGATTTTTGTGTTCAATTATATACATCATAATAATATCCTTACCATGAATATGTTGTACCCAAATCAATTCCTATTACTGTGCCAATATCTTCCTTCTCCTTATCTTCTTTCGCAATTGTGATGACTGCAAGCAGCCCCACTATTAGTAGAGCTTTGGCTCCTTTCATATTGTGTATATATGTCTTACACACTTTACCTATATTAACAATAATTATACAGAATTAACTTCAAAACATAAATTTTTTTTTCATATAGGAAAAATAGAAAACTTGGATACTCTCTTCTACATATATAAATTTCAAAAATATTTATATATTATTAACATTCAAAGATGTTTTTTGGGTTTGAATCGCATTAGTGTCATTTTTATATTGATGTTTCGTGAACATTTCAACTCACTTCATTAGGGTTTCAAGAGCAGCCTGATACTTCATACATATATTATTATAGTTATATGTATTTGTAAACATTTTTTATAAGTTTTAATATTTATATAATTTTTAATAGAGAAATAAATATAGTCAAATTATATAATTATTATTACTATAATTTAATTAGCATAATTAGTATAATTTAATATATACACATATATATATATATATATACATGTGTGTGTGTGTGTGCATATATACGTACATGTATACATGTATGTATGCATATATGCAGATTACAGTCACAAATCTGTTTATAAAAATATTTATAAATATTTTATTTTTATATTTAAAAGTATTTTGTACATGCTAATATAAAACATTTTACTATGTAAAATGGGAGGAGCACTTTTAGTCTTTAAAAAGAATATATCTATATCATTATGCATATTCCATCAGAAAACTTTTTATGCATGCACATACCTTAATTGAATAACATAATAACATAATCAATTTTTACAATGCTAAAAAATGCTATCAGATCCAAACTGGGAGGATTTTGGTCTGATAAGTATGTCACGCGTCATCTTATCGAGTTTCCAAAGATCAAACCTGGTTCAGTGACTAAATTATTACGATTGACACAACTAATAAGCGATCTTCGGAAGCGCATAAATACATGGAAATTTCCACAAGATTCTCAACCGGAAAAATATTGAACAAGTTGCGATCAAACGTGGCAATTTTATCGAATTCTTCAGATATAAAAGAGAATTTTTCTTCAAAATTACTTTGCAAATTAAAAGTGTGAAGGAAAAAAATTGTTTGGAAGCCACGTCAGCTGTAAATGATACCGGTAACTGACAATGGAATGACAGAAGACGTCGGAAAATCCCAAACGTACAGAGATCTCATTTCTAACGAACGCCAACTCCGATTAACGTGTGTCGATGCACATTAATTCCAACAGAGCCTTCTTGATGTAACACGAAAATTTTATTTTGAGAAAAACTAGCGAGATATTTGGAAAATCACTCACCAGTCAAATGTCTGTCGTCAGGTTGCTTGCTGATTGATCTCTTGACTCTCTCAAAGTTGTATTTCGTACAGCGATACGTTGACAAACTGATACAGGTACCGAACACAGAGCCGAATATTAACGGGAACGTTATATCGTGGCCGGTGCGGATTGGAAGCTCGAGAGAAGCGCTGATGGAAGCGACGATACCGATTGGCTGTCGCGCTTACAGCTGGCCGTAATACGTTGGCCCACGTCACGAGTACTCCTTCCAGAACTTTCACGCGATTCGCGGTCGGCTGATTAGATAGAGAGAGCGGACACGTGGACGTCGTCTACGCAAGCTCAAGAAACGTACCAAAAGAGAAATCTCGAGATTTCGACTCTTGATTTCGTCTACAATTCTCGAATTAAAGTATCAACAGTTGCATTATTTCAATTATTATAAGCAGTCTTAAAAAAAAAAACAGAATAGGAACAGTTTAAATTATTTTTTGACACACACATGCGGCATTGTAAAAATATTTCTAATATTAATATTTAAAAAGAAACAATCACAAAATTATTTTATATCGAAGATATTCCAACAAAAACATTAAATATTCTTCAAAATACAACTGAACATATAAGTAGCAAGAAAAATAGATTTGAAAAAGGAGTTTTATCTTCTTTCTTTTTTTCAAGAATAAAATGAGATAATTCTACGAAATGGGTTTATTATCATCTTATTAACAGCTATTTATTTTACAAACATGTAATATTGATATTTTATTTACATACAAGGTGTTTGAAAAGTTGACCAAGCCAAAGTATGAAGGTAGATTAGGTTAATCTGAAGACCGAAAAGTCATGTATCATTTTGTACAAAAATTCGGAATAGTTATTGAGCGATTAATGTAACCCAATTTTTAAATCAATCATATTATACAGACACAATTTTCCCCTCCCTTTTATAGTATCTTTTAAAACTGTATTTGTCCGTTATCTTGGACAATAAAACTAATCGAAACACTATTACGCGCAGACCGCATTATTTTACGTCATTATTTCGCTGGAATTATTTTGAGCTGTCAGTGAAGTACACATTTATAACTTGCTTTTTAGTTGCAACATATCCAGAATCAACGGTGTAAAATATGTTATAATACAATCAGCACCTGCTCTTCTCATAGAGAGTAATATTTCATTCAGTACATTCTCTAAATTGATTGCGCCGTTTTGCGCACCATGATGCAACATGGCATACTCTCCTGAAACTTGATACACAAATATTGGATACTCTGGATGTGCATCTTTTGTCTGTCGCACCACATCTAAATACGGCAATCCTGGCTTTACCATCAGCATGTCTGCTCCTTCATCTACATCTCTTGCCTTAAAATAAAAAAAAAAACAAATAAAAAATAAAGACATTCCATACATATTATACAACCAAAGAACGAGTCTGTGATAACAAAAATAAATAGGGAGAATAAGACTTACGGCAGCTCTAGCTGCTAACCCGTTGCTACCAGGAGGTAACTGATAACACTTGCGATCGCCAAATTTCGGTGCAGATTGTGATGCATCCCGAAAAGGGCCGTAAAGTCCTGACGCAAACTTTACAGCATAAGATAAGACTGCTACTTTATTCAAATATCCAGCAGTAGCTAGAGCTTGCTTTATCGCACTTATTCTACCATCCATCATATCAGATGGCGCAACAATTTGCGCACCTAAATAACATTTTGTTTTGTAAGAAATTTGTATAACAATGATTTTAAAGATAACTTATAACAAAAGTTTATTATAGAAATGTGATATCTCTCTCTCTCTCTCTCTCTCTCTCTCTCTCTCTCTCTCTCTCTCTCTCTCTCTCTCTCNTCTCTCTCTCTCTCTCTCTCTCTCTCTCTCTCTCTCTCTCCCTCCCTCCCTCTCTGTCACTCTACTCTCTTTCTTACCAGCTTTTGCATACGATACAGCGACTTCAGCGATTCGCTGAATGCTGTAAGTATTATTAATACTACCGTCATCATTGAGTATTCCACAATGACCGTGACTTGTATACGCACATAAACAAACATCGCATGCTATTAATAAGTCAGGAAATTTCCTTCTTAATAAGAATACAGCTTGTATAATAGGGTTTTTTGTACTATCAGCATTACTGCCAATTTCATCCTGAAATTACAATTCAATTATCAGATGCTTTATTAGACAGAATTTTTAAATTAAATATATAAAGTATATATAGAAAAGAGAATTAAGTTTTACATATACATAGTTATATAAAATAATACTTCATACATATATTCTATAAATACATAATTGTGAAGCAACAATAGTGCTTATAATAAAGTACTTTTTTTATAACATACTTTCTCGAGATACTGCGATACGCCAAATAAGAGAACTGCCTGCAACCCTTTTGCTACCAAAGGTTGCAACATTTTTTCTAATTGATTAATACCATAGCGATACACACCAGGCATGCTATTAATGGCATCTTTAGCGTTTTTTTCATCTCTAGAATATATGTGAAAAGATTTTATTATATATTTTTAACATATAATATTACGCGTTAATATAATTATTTAGAGAACATTAACTACGCCTAATACCGAATTTGCTTACTTAATGTAATTTTGCACAAATAAAAAGAATCTGTAAAAAGTGTTAGTCTGTTTCGCAAATCGAATAATTAAGCATTAGAATTGCTGATCTCTCGTAGGTTAGGAAATCTGTCATTTTTACTGCATGCAACGATGTGCGTACAAGTAAACGATCAAAGTGATCAGCGCATACTGAGCATGCGCCAAGTTTGGACTAGGACACTGTTTCAAATATTAATGACCATGTTCAGCAGACTGAGCAGATCAGTGAGCGCTTAGTGATTCTTCAATATGATTGGTTTCTACACTTAGATCCAGAGAAGATCTAAAGGCAATCATATTAAAGAATCACTAAGCGTTCACTGATCTGCTCAGCCTGCCGAACGTGGCCAATGGGAGCTCTTTCTAGCTACCATATGTATATCCCTCTACGCGTGCTGGAGGACCACCTTGGGGTTTTAGTGGGTTCAATCCCACACTACGGGGCTCTCCCCCAAGAGTCAGAGTGTGCAAAGGCATTTCCCCAAGTAAGTAAATAAATAAATAAATTAATTAATTAGTTAGGGAGGTATCCGGGGTCTTTCATATGTGTGATGCAAATTCAGCATCCCGTGTGAATTTAAGAATTGAGATTTCAATTCAAAAAACACTCACTTGTAAAAATTTACAAGTAGAATTCGTTACATGTGTATATATATATATATACACGCACAGTTTCCGCACAAACATCCTGCGAATGGCTCGTAAGGCCTTATATATTTCTTGTTGATAATTAATTAATTAATTTAAAAAAAAGAAAAAAAAGCTACCATATACGTAATACTAATATATCGCTAGTCGCGTATCTTCGCGATGAGCATAGACGTAGAATGTATAGACTGCGCGTTCCCTACCTTTGCCATGTTAAGAAAATGTCTTCAGCGTTGAGAGAGACAGCTGGTGTTGAACAGAGGCCTCATCTTTGTCTAGCGAAGTAGTGGGAGAAAAAGAAGTCTTCGCTGATTGAGATAAGGTGCGTTCGCTTTGGGCGCTTTAAGCGTCAGTCTGTCTTTATTGTTGTTTAAATATAGAATAAAGATAGACTGACGCTCAAAACGCGTAAGCGCCCAAAGCGAACGCACCAAAAGCAGCTGGATCTTGCGCGAGAGAGGCTACTATATTGTATGCCAACAATATAACATAGGTCCTGCACCTAACGTTTGGACTTGAGGTCAGCACTCTACTAGCGATATATTAGTATTACATATATGCCAGCTACGTACACAGGTGACACTGTGTAACACAGTGTCCATTAGTGTGAGAAAGAGCGTATCAGTGTGTCTCACTCATACTAGTGGACACCGTGTTGCACAGTGTCGCCTGTACGTAGCTGAAAAGCTCCCACTGACAGTACTGAAAATCTATAGGTTCATGTTTTATGTATCCTATAGATTTTTCAGTATTGCCAGTAATAACCGAACAAAGCCCTAGTGTGCAAAAATGTAACTACACGTTGATAATTTTTAATAAAACTCCACGACCATTAAAATTATCATATTAATATATGTAACACAGTTATAATAATTACCATATAATATGATGATATCATATTAGTATATATGTTGCTGATATAATTAAGAATGTACAATAAAATCTTTCATATATTAGAGATAAAAAAGATATTAAAGATGTCATTAATAGCATGTCTGGTGTATATTGACATGGTATTAATCAATGAGAAAAAATGTAAAACTAACAAATGTAAAATGTCAAATTATTGAGATGTAAAACTTACTAAACAGTGCAAAGATTGTGCATGCAAAGCAAAATTTTACACTGAAATTTCTATGCAACACTTTCAATTTCATTGATGGTTCTCACATCTCCAAATTTTGTTATTTTTGTTTATGCAAGAGAGTACAAGAAAATAGAGCGAAGTTCTATTTTCTTATGCGTTCTCACTAAAGTATATAATCAAGGAAGCTGATAGTACTGCCTATAAGTTCCAGTATAAATTTCATTTTACATGGAATTTCAAAAACTTACATGGAACATTCTATAAGCTCCGTTAACATTTGATTGTTGAAATACAAGTTAAATCTACTATATTTCAAAATGTGTAGTATAAGTCCCTTTTAAATTAAACTCCAATGCATGCACATGTGACCATAACGTAGCTCACATCGCTACAGACTGTTGGAATAACAGATTTCTTAACCTAACCTGAGTATATAATAGTCGTCAAGAGTTTAGCGCTTAATAATTAGCTTTGCGAGGCAAGCCGACGCTTTTTTCTTGCGGATTTTTTTAATAATCCAGTATCATACTTACGACACGAATATGGGATACATAAGATTATTAGCAGTGATTTCTACATTTGGTGACTGCCACTGTCTTAAAACAGGATGAAAAATTCCACTGTGCAGAGTATGTTTAGCGGAAATGGTTGTCTTCATTTTCCTTTTTGTATTACTGTCTTATCTTATTTATATAGTTGTTGTATGCGACTTGATCTTTTATCGATATGATATCTATGTACAGTTCTAAACAATTTTCACATTTAAAGCAAATTAAATAGATGTTATTCTAATTATAAAAAAATTATATCAAATGTACGTACATTTCTTTGAGCAACGCACTAACGACTGAATAAGTGACTAAATTAAAAAATATTTTGATGAATAACATACCACGGTTTTGGTGCGCTTGTGTGCTTGGACCGAAATCGGTTAATCCATACGCCAGTCTGTCTGAATGTAGATATAAAGAATGTTATAGCAAATATATATGCTAAGGAATCTAAAAGTTATGTTGTCGATTGAAGAAGACCGTGAATCGATACTTCCGCGACGATGGTTACTCACTTTGTAATCGCCAATTAGATAATATACCACGTAAACACCGTCCCACGACTCCCATGTAAACAATAGATGCGCTCAGACGATTCAACAACAGTGCAGTGATGAAAGATTTGACCGGCCAGCACCAAAAGCACTGAGGTGGTGGGAGCCACTGAGAGCACGCATACAAGCGAACCGCCGTCCGTGTGCGTGACGTCACGCACACGGACGGCGGTTCTTGCTTGTGTGCGTCTCCCAGTGGCTCCCACTCTTGGTGCTGGCCGGTCAAATCTTTCATCACTGCTCAACAGTTGCACAACGGTTGAGAGATAATCACTTATGATTGGATCATACTTTTGAAATCGTAAAGCCTATGTCACACTACGGATTGGGATTGAAATTGGATTGAAATTTGACCAATCAGAAGAAAGAAAACCAATCCTAAATTTAGTGATCTTCGCTCTGATTGGCTCCAATTGCAATCCAATCTCAATCCTAAAGGCCGAAGCACAGACTTTTGCACAACGCATAAGACATAAGAAAATCAACCAATCCAACTTTTTGTTTTCATCCCTACTTCTTGTTCTAGAAAGCTTTGATTGGTTGATTCTAATATGTCTTATGCGTTATACATTATGCAAAAGTCTGTGCTTCGGTCTTTAATCTAACTCTAACCTGTATGCTCAAATCAAATCTACTAACCTCATCTTATATAGCTACCTATCCTAACCCGAGCAAGAAGAAGAACGTATTCTCCACCTAAAAAAAAGTAGTGAATAGTAGTGAAGAGAGTAGAAATAATGACGGACGCTTCGGACTTACCGGGCGCATCCACGAGTCAGAGGACGATGTCGAAGTTGTTACGACAATGGGCTCAAGAGTTCCTCACTTTGCGAAAACATGCGAATAATTTAATAGACATAATCAGCCACTGGGATGTAAGGAAAAAAACTAAAAAACCACGTGTAACTTACATGTTCGGTGCTTAAAGCTAAGAAAATTTAACAGATTTCTCTTTTGTTCCTAGGACTGTACTATTACGTGTCTACTCACTCTTGAAACGATATTCACGGAAGTGCTTAAACGTGGCGATATGTATCTTGAACGTACCATAGCTCTTACTATTTCAGGTAAATCCAAGCTATATCTGTTAATGATCTCAGAGATTTTCGTGTGTGCAAGATTTTGCACGTATTTATGTATTACATTTAAATACATTTTAAATACATGTATGTATAAATACTTTGTATACAACTTTGTGTGTACATTTCATTGTTATGTTGTATGAAACAGAACCTAGCGCTGAATTTCGCTACATTACTTGGCTGAGAAACTGTTATGAAGAAGTTTGGAAGAAAGTATTATTATCTATGGAAAGTAGTCGATTAACTATTCAGCTGCAGGTTCTTACCACAGCAATAAAATTGATGGCAGAAGAGGGTAGAACACCGTTAGAGCCATGTGACAATCCAGGCTATCACTTTCCTCTACATCGTCTAAGACCCATTCTCATGACATTACTCTCACCTGAAAAAGACAATACCAATTTAATATCAAGATTTCAAGAGATTGCTGGATATCCTGATGCTCTGTATTATACATGGAAATGCCTACCCTCTCTTACACCAAAAAGACAACCTCAAGAAATTTATATTAAGAATTTGTTAGAGCTTATAGACAAAATACCAGTGCCAAAGGAAGAAGGTACGGTCTTTTTTAAAACTTATATTATGTTTGGTGAAATGAGAACAATTCAAATGTAAGAATATTCCAATGTGTGTGTGTGTGTGTGTGTATATATATATATATATATGCATATATGTGTGAATGTGTTTGTGCATTTTAGGATCCAAACTATCAGACAATAAAGAACTGTTATGTGGATCACAACAAGGTAAAAACATAGATACATGTTCTACAATTAGTAGTTTTATGTTTTTTGTAAAAAGTGTTTTTTGTTTTCTTTGTCTATAATTCCATCACTTGAATTGTTCGTCAGGTGCTACATTTACATGGGATCAATTTGCTGTTAAACGCGCATTAAACAAAGTCTGGGCTTGTGTTATGCACTGGGAATTAACACCGCAGTTACACAAACAGCTGTTAATAGTTTTATTAGAACGAATTATGTCACATCTAGATAAACCATTGTTATTAACTGATTTTCTGATGGATTCACTAGACGCGGAAGGTTCTATTAGCGTGCTTGCATTACAAGGTGTATTTATATTGGTCACTAAGCACAATCTAGAATACCCGAATATTTTTACCAAGTTGTATTCAATGTTTGAACCTGAGATCTTTCATACAAAGTACAAAGCTCGTTTGTTCTACTTATCTGATCTATTCCTCAGTTCAACGTAAGTATCTTATATTTTCAATATTGTGAAAACATGTAATAATAATATACTAAAAATTATACATGTACACATATATATATATAACTATTGTTATAAGATTTGAAAATTTCGGTGTTTTTTTAGACATTTGCCAGAAACGTTAGTAGCCGCATTTGCGAAGCGACTCGCACGTCTAACGTTAGTTGCGCCACCGGAAGACATTCTAATAATCCTGCTTTTTGTGGGCAATCTGTTGTTGCGACATCCTGGGCTGAAGAGGTTGATTGATCACCCACAAGGCGGCGAAGTTACTTCATATGCCACAATGGGCGCAGGCGACCCATTTCTTATGGAGGAGCGTGATCCATTGCTAAGCAATGCAATGCTCAGCAGTCTCTGGGAGATTCGTGCATTACAACAGCACATTTTACCCAGTGTGGCCAGTGCTGCGCAATTCATTCGCGAGCCACTGCCTTCAGTCGAATACGATATGGCATCGGCACTGGAGCGTAATAGTGGCTACATCTTTGATCGCGAACTAAAGAGTAAAGTCAAAGACATCATGTTGACATTCGAAAGACCAACCTCTATGGCGTTACTGAAAGGGGAAAAATTATTGCAATATTGGCAACTCACAAGTACATATTGATTCTATAAGTCAAGAGTGCAATATGTTAGAAAAAAAAAATTTATAGTTGGAAAATGAGACTAAAACACGCGATGGATTATTTACTACGGTAAAAAATAAATACTTTTGTGTTTTTATACAGCATATCTATGGTAAGAAAAACAACAGCGTATTTTTTGTGCAGCGTTGAGCATCTACATTTAAAATATCGAGACGCTTCAAATTGTACTCTGAATAATTTAATTTTTATAAAACAAAAAATGATACTTTTTGTTTCGACTGATAAAATGTACACACGTGTGTGTGTGTGTGTGTGTGTGTGTGTGTGTGCGCGCGCGCGCGCGCGCGCGTGTGTATGTGAATTTTTAATATATATCGATATATATTCTGTGAAAAATATATATCTATATAATTCTACGTATAGAAGATTACGTAAATGCGCAACGCTGACATTACTTAATTCTTTCCCTGCTTTTGTTATTTTTATTTTACAAAAATCGATAGAAATGATGGAACATATCATTAGTTTTTGTTTTATACATATATCAATGTAAACGCATGTATAGTGAAAAATGTTAATAATTATTATTTGTAACAACTAACTTGTTATCCACTATATTTCAGACACGTTGCATGTAGCTGAATAATAATTTTTTAATTAAAAAAATAGAAACGAACTATCCTTAGTATACTCATCGCGGCGAAAGAATTGAATCTTTTCACATTATGAACAATGAAGTAAGAAAGTCAAATAACCGACATATGATTAATTAATTCGAATATATAATATTGTAGATAAAAGTTTTGTAAACTTTGAATAAGTTTTACGGATTACCAGATATAACTTTCTCTAATCTATTTGTAAACTTCAAATTTGAGATAATAAATTATAAATATTTTACTCTAATAGATAAAGATGTGATTTGCTTTCACGATATAACGTTAAAATAGTATACAATGTATATACCCACACAGTTTTGTATTTGATATATGTATATAGGCATATAGGCATGCATATGTAATAATTCAATTGTAATTTTATTTATAATACTCTAAATCATACACTTCTCTCTTTATACATATATAAAATTGTGTTATCATCATCTTTTTGATACACGTCCGAACACATTTTCATATATTTGCGTTCCATTGCAAATTGTCTGTGTGTGTGTGTGTGTGTGTGTAAATACTTTTATGTACATCATTAAATCGATAAACTATTTTTCCGGTAATATCATGTCTGACGTTGCTTTGTATCCAATGACTAGAAAAAAAAATACGACTTATTAATTTTTGCTGAATAAATTGCAGTAAAAAATTGTTCAATTTACTTTTTAGATACACATAAATCTTGCATACAAATATGTACACACAGATTTTATATGTAATAATGAGAATGCATTCTTTACTTTTCAAAAATTAAAATTATCGGAATTAATATTGGACACAACAAAAAATAATTAATGAATATTTCACCTGAATAAACTGTTGCCATTCTTCGTTGGTCAAAGCAGTTTTTATCTTCACGAGAATGTTTCCTGGAATATTCGGACTAAGTGGCGTGATATTCTGTGTAGTAGGTACATACTGGATTTGCAGCAATTCAGCTACCGTGGGTCTGGCTTTCGGATTATGTTGAAGACATTTTCTTATTACATCAATCAAAAGAGGCGGTACGCGCTCGGAATTTGCGGAACTATACGTCGTGGCCGGAAAAGTGATGTTCGGTTTCGGATTAGTTATAGCGTTCACTTTTGCCCAGTGAGAACGTATATGATGAAAAGGTGTATATCCGTACACTAGACTGTACAGAATACAGCCCAACGACCATACATCTGACTTGAAACTTATCTGTTAAGAAGCAAGGACATGAAATTAATTTTCGAGATACTCACCTAATTTATTTTTGAATTTATGATTCTCAATCGCGACTAACACAACATCAATTTATCAATTTTAAAAAATTTAATTATGTCCCGATCAAGATTGCTTAGTCATTGTCACATTGTCTCACCTTGTATTTGACATTATGAGTCGGCGAATTCGGGTTTCCGCCGGTGTCCATCAAAGCTTCTGGACTGATGTAATTTAACGTTCCAATTGGATTATCTTTTACAACGGATGTCATATCTGAATTTATACTGGAAGCAATTCCGAAATCTATCAGCTTTAGTCTGCCGCGTACCAATAAAAAATTTCCTGGTTTCAAATCAGAATGTATAACACCTAGCATAAAAATATTATTTAGCATGTTATAGGACAAAATATACAATTGTTTAATAAGCAATATTCAAACATGTATTAATTTTTACCATTCTCGTGTATATATTTTACAGCTGTGAGCATTTCGGTCCAATAATATAGAATCATTGTGAGAGAAAGTTGCTTTTCATCCGACATTGATTTTAGGAATCGACTAAGATCAGTATCACCCATTTCCATCACTACATATACCATACATCCTTTGATTTCACTGCAAAAAAAAGATTGAGTTTTTCTTTTAAAAGCAAATTAATTTAATTTTAAATTAATTTTGTCCAGTGAATTTTCTCAGTGAGGAAAAAGTTCTGTCAGAGATCTATTGTTACTTTTAAAGATCAAACGGTCTTGTTATTTTACAATTCTATTATGTGTGTGATGTATACTCACTAGTCGAACATTTTGACAATGCAGGACGCCTGTAACTTACGCAGCATAGAGATCTCGTCCAAGCAACCCTGGGACGTGTCCTTGTCCATTTTACTCAAGTCCACACACTTGATTGCGCGCAACTCGCCGCAGGATAAGTCTTGCACCCGCAGAACCTCACCGCACATTCCTCGACCAAGACAGCCTAGAATCATGTACTCTCTGTTCTTCACAAACAAATTTTTTTCCTGCCATTGTTGAGGAATACTCGATGGTACGCTGAATTGCACGTTCGCCACTTGGTCTACGACTTGCCGCAATTTTTCGTGCTGTTTCTCGTGAACGACGTTATTATCCGTATTGTTTTTCGAGGAATCCTGTATTGCTTGTACACCTATGTCAAAACCACTCATTACTTGTTTACTTTTACAACTTTTATCTTGCGTAGTTTTCCTATTGTTTTCTGGCAATGTATCCGGAACATCAGGCTGCTCATTCTCTTTTGTTTCTTCTATTAGTTTTGCCGGTTTCAGATCTGAGTGATAACTCTCTTAACGAAATATAAAATTATACGTAACAATTTATTATTGTATATATAAGTAGTTATAATGCTTACCTTTATTGTAATTTGTTTCTGTTTTCATTAATTTTTTAATAGAATTTACTACTCTTATAGTTCTGTCTTCTTGATACGGTTCAGGTTTAAGACTTTTCGCTTCGATACCTGTGTGCGATACGTAAGACTTAGATTCTAAAAAATGAGTCGAGGAATCACCGTGTGTCATAGTATCAGCTAAAGGTTGTCTCACGTTCTTCAAATGTCTGTAATAAAATTCTATTAATATTCTGAAATTGTTCAGCAGTGCAGCATGCAGTACGCTTTTTAAATAATAATATAAAGTGTATTTATTACGAGCCTCATAGGTTCTGGTTTCTCTATAATAGGTGTACAGACTATATTCCTTAACGTTTGCACATGATCTTTCGTTGTAAAACTTTTTCCTTCGATAGGTGTTTGTCTCATAGTATTATGACACCAAGTAGAAAATATCGTGGAAGGAGTTTGAACGTTACTCTTGCTCGGTTCACTTGACAATTTGCTCTGCGGAGTTTGGAACAGTTGCTTGTGCGACATAGATGGATTTGGATGCATTGAGCCATGTAGAGACTTCAAAGGAGTTTCTGCCATTAAACGATTCATCGCAGTTAACGATTTCCCCATTTCACTCAATGAGGGTGTACATGCACTTTTTGCTGGTGTATATTTCTCGTTTGTTTCATTTGCGCTGCTATATTGTGAATTATATCGTGTAAAATGCATCATACTTGCAGATGTTTGAGGTACACAAGAGCCTGATTCCAGCACAGTATTTGGAACCTTGTGAAGTTCATCTTTATAACTCTTACTTGATTGCTCTATAAAACCATGTGCCTTATACTGTTGATCCCCTTTGCTTAAATTTAATTCGTCACTGTTTTGTGATAGCATCTTATTCTCTATTGATGTACTATATATATGTTCTTCTTTTTTTTTATTTAATATGTCTTCCATATGATGCATGGAGATAGATTGCATATTTTTGTACGTACCAAAATGTGTGTTACAATAAGATTTGTGAGCTGTATATAAGACAGATGACGAAGGTAAACTAGATTGTAACATTACATCTGTCAAATCATCACAAACAGTATCAACTTTGAGCCTTTCTAAACTATCAACTTCAGGACTTTTTATAGCACACATATCACTGTGTCTTTCCTGTATCTTTTCAAACTTGCAGCTGTGAGAATCTTCTTTATTTGTGTTACTGATTAATACATTACTTTCAGAACTTACAAATCCAAGTTTACTTTCTTTCTTACTATATGTACTACCTTCTTTTTGCATAGGATTAGTTTTTGAGCATCCTTCTTCTAAATAAGACATAGAGTTTGTGTCTTTTTTTTTCTGAGATGATGTTTCCAGTATATCTTTAGAACAATCATTTTGTGGCATAAATTGTGATTTATCAAAATCTAATTCACTTTCAGATTTACAAGCTTTCTTCTCAATTTTATTATTATCATCATCATCATCATCATTATCATCATCATCCTCATCACTTTCAAGCATGAGTGCCTTGAGATGTACTGGCTGAGATTTTGGCAGTGTGACATTATGTTTTAATATTCTACTGCTAATATTATCAAAACTAGAACTTCTATTTGCTGGAAGATCCGACATTATTCGAAGATTTCCAAAACACTTTACACTGATTTATAAAAACGGAGCTTATGCTGCAAAAATCAGATACATCGTATTGAACAACAGAAACTACTTTATGAAAAAATTGTACTATGATAAAAAATTATAAAATATTAAGTCACAATAAATTATAATAAAAGAGTTTCTCTTTTGCAATCTTTACCTGATTTGGCAACTTTGTTTGGATCGACAAATTCAATAATCCTCACTTGTCAAAATAAAGCTCAATTCACTAAATTGTCGAATAAATAAAGAAATCAACGATAATTTATGTTTGTTACTCTTGCCCTATTACAAGATGTCATGTAAAAATTTATTTACCTAATGCGTTTACGTATTAAGATGTCAATATCACCTCATTACCACGCTTTCTTGACTCGAATGCTATCAAATGCTTTCGGCTTGTGTTTGCCTTTACCGGCTATTACATTCCAAACATACTTCTGATATTTAAATCCGTCAGCGTAACGTTTATTGGTTTATATGTTAGTAATCTATTATAATATAGCGTTTTTGATTAGTTGAATCGCTCCCGTTTAATGACATCATTTGGCACATCGACCAATCATGGCTGTGTTCCAAATTTATTGCCAACACGCTGCCAGTGCTAAAATTGTATAATATATGTGACGTAAACTATAGATCTTTATCGCTGGCAGTGAATTTTGGAACACAGCTAATGTGTAATAGCACGCTGTAGCCCTATTAGCCAATTTTTTCACTTCCTAGATAAGTTTCCGATAACTTTATCTAAAAGATATCTTCCAAAATTGGTTTTCAGAGGAATTTATCCAGAGAATAGCTATCGAGAGGTATGAAGAAATCGGCCGAAAATTGGTTCTTCTTATTGGTTCTCAGAGGAATTTATCCAGAGAATAGCTATCGAGAGGTATGAAGAAATCGGCCGTATGTCTATGGCCAGAGAGAAGCCTGAGAGCGGCCATGCCATTGTAGTTTCTTACGACGGTTTCAGCCGCTGGTTTTAGCCGTATTTCCACAAAAGTGGAACTCAAAGGCCGTTCTACATTAAACGCAAGTAACAGATCACGTGGAATTGACCAATTGCAGAGTCAAATCAGCCAATCGACCAACGTGATTGATCAGTTCCACGAGACCTGCGACTTGAGTTTCATGGAGAACGGCCTTTGAGTTCCACTTTTGTGGAAATACGGCTAAAACCAGCGGCTGAAACCGTCGTAAAAAACACGAAGTAAGAATAAGGAGACTTAACTACACAAAGTAAAAGTGGCTATGAAAAATGTTCCGTGTAAGAGGAGGTTAGCTAAACAGAATAACTTGCAACATTTTATCGCCATCTTGAAATTGTAAATGACAGATAGTAAGAAAAGATTGTAAAGGTTAGAAGAGTACACAGAGAGCATAAAACGTATGAAAATAAAAGAAAAAAATAAGATATAATAATAAGATATAATAATTTTTACT